>NC_056728.1:1095839112-1095874112 GCF_019279795.1 Protopterus annectens
TGTTGTTTAGAATGTTACTGTGCCTATGAAAACATACCAGGACTGACAAAGATGCAGCATTGCTCTTAAAGTTGTTCTTAATCAGTTTAATTTTATATCCATTAGTTAGCTTTTGGGTACTTCAGCGCACAGATAAACGTATATATGTTTCTTGTGTATATCTTGACCAGTGAAAATATTCTTCATGAGGAATTACAGTACAGCATTCAGTACAGCATTCATTTCAGAAACACCATGGAATGCTTCTAGTATAATAGCATTGTTTTCTTTAGATGTTTGGCTGAATGCAAGGGTGCATTTTAATTATTCTGTATGTATGTGTGTGTGCGTGTGTGTGTGTGTGTGTGTGTGTGTGTGTGTGTGTATGTCTGTCTGTGTGTGGGATATATATATATATATATATATATATATATATATATATATATATATTCACACACACACACACACACACACACACACACACACACACACACACACACACACACACACACACACACAAACTGAGAGAGAGGGGAGGGAGTCAGGGACTTAATATTTTGTTTCCAAAGTAGGTTCATAAACTCATAAATGATACAAGAACACAAGCAAGAAAGATCAGTAAATGAAAAACTCATGTCTAGAATCTCACAGGAAGTCCAGTAAGTTATCAGGTCATTAGAAAGACTCTTGTGAATCCCTTCGGACTTATAACTCTTCAGATGTTGGTTCTGATACTGATTTAGAACAGAGGGTGGATTTTGTTTCATTTCTCAAAGGTACTTCTTATACAAATACATGACTTATACTTAATGACATAAATGTTACTGAGATGAAACAACGAGACAGCAGAAAGAAAGGAACTACAAAGAATCAAAGGAGTAGTGGTTTGCAGTAGTAACCCTCAGAGTAATACCTTTGTAGCCACTAGGCATCTTATACCATGCCTACAAATCAATAAATTATGTCATGTATAAATACTGCACAGTAAGGTATGTAACTATTCACAGCAGCCTGTTCTGTTTAAGATTAATGTGCTAAAATCAACATATAGAAAGCATAATTCATTTTCCAATTTACCATTTGCTGTGTTATACTTTAAAGCAATATTCATATTAATTTTGTTTATATTTCTATCAAACTTTCTATTACATAGAGCACAAAATATCACATAACTCTCTACTTTTGATAATACATGTTAATCTTGACAGAAAACAAAACATGCTCCATTCTATTGTACCCAGAAATCCATTCCTCTATTTTATGGAAAACATTTAGTTACATAGGCCATACATAGCATTTTCAAAGTAAAAGCCTTAGTAACGAAAATGTTTCTTAACACCCTGAGTTCTCTTTTAATTGTTAAAGAAATGTATATATCAAACATTTAAAGTCTCATCAGAAGCTCAAACAGCTAAATCATTTCCTGCGTATGTTTTGCTGTTCACGTTTTCAATGGTTTTCTCCCAGCTCTCAAGAAGGTATTTTCATATTTTTCAAAATGGGACTTGCCAACTAGTGGAAATTTGCATAGCAGTTGTACAGATAAAACTATCTTCACAATTTTTGTGGCTATTACTCTGTTTTTGCACACACAACATGCATATACACACACACAAACACGGATATATATGTATATCTAGAGAGAGAGAGAGAGATATGAGAGAGTTAATACATGTTATTGTGAACACCCTTACAGCTGAACTAAAATTAAGCAGGTGTTCAGCATGGCAATATTTTACTATGAATGCCTCTTCCTTGATTTGTATGAAATAAAATCAAGGACTAATGTATTCACCACAGTATAAAGATTTAAAACTCCATACTGATGCAGTCAGAAGTTGTATGTGTGTTTTTATCTAGTCTGTCTGGTACAAAGTATTTATAGATTTTACTTTTTAAGTCAATGTATCTGTCTCAAGGCATGCTATTTTTAATTTATAGAGCATAAGATCTCTATTCATATTAACCAGTGAAAGGGTGGCTTTGCACTGGTACTGCAGAAAAGTCTATAAATGTTTTGTTTTTTCACAATTGGCAGGGTCATTTGTATCATTTGATGTATACCCAATTTTATGCTCAGTACTTGTAAAATGACTCAGCAATTGTATCATCACACAGCACTATACTTTCAGGTAATGTATTTTCTTTAGTCTCCAAAGGTTGAAAGCTAGACCCAGGATGGCACAGGCACATTAGTTCAAAGCTACTGCAAATGTAGTGGCAACCTTTACTACTATGCTTTCTTCTCTGCACTACCCAGTAAACAATTCAGCTAACTGAGACCTACTCCCAATCTTTGAGGACAAATGACAGCATATGAGGAGGTTGTAGACAAAAGTATACACTACTTTCCATGCTGTATATTGTTTCTATCATCATTAATTCATGGTACTGGGACTTAAAATGTTAAACAAATCCAACATCCATTGCCTGTAAAGTACTGTCTCAGTTTGAATTGGGCAGGGAATGAACAGTGGTTGTTTTCATCTCTGGCTGTCTTAGTTAAGTAGAGCATTTATCGGTGATTAGCAGAACTTTATTTTTCTTTGATAGCATATTTCTATTATCTTTTATTCCTTCGTTAAATATCAGTACAGTCAGACAGATGTTCATGTTCCACAGATAGGGTTATTAAGCGTTTTTTATAGCCTCAGTGTTTTATTTCTTTACTTATCAGAGCTACAAAGAACTTGTCACTCTCATCCATTTTGTGTTCCAGAAAGAGTGAGACTCACTGTTTGTGTTATACCACTAGTAACACTGGTAGCACATTACACTGGTCTGCTGTGACAGATGAAGACTTGTTTGGTGTTAGCTGGTAAAGAGTCAGTTCTTATCCTACATTATAAATATCTTTAAGGTTGTACGCTTGTATCAGCAGGTGCAGAACATCCAATAACCATCCCTGTTTTCCTCCATTCTTTTCAGTTACAGTAGCCACGAGTTTCTGTTCATTCCTCATCTTAGCATACTCCGTCTTAAATTAGCTGTTAGAGAATTTGAAATCCTGATGTTTGCAAACTTCTGTCCTTTGTAAAATACAAAAGGTCAACCAAAATAGGAAAATGATTTAGTATCATACATTTGCATTAAAAATCATTGCCCAGCATGAGCCACTTACTTGCCATGGAAGTTACTTGGTCAGATTTAGCAGCCTTGGTTTTGTCTGTCCCTCTGAGTCACTGTAGCAAACACACTCATCAAGCAAAACATTCAAGGTAGATATTAGCCTAGCTTTTAATGTTCTGCTTTATTTCATCCACTACAGGCAATGGTATAAAATTTATATTATATTTTAATTAGTTATTAGTCTCTCCTTTGATAGTCACATTGCCACAGTAGTCAGGAAGTCCTTCTACCTCATCATAAAAGGGTTCTCATCCAGGAAAATCGAGGTCATTGTTCCCCTCTACTCGTCACTCATTAGACCCATTATAGAGTACAACGCCCCTTTTGGAATGTACCTCACAAGCATACCTCTCAACTGTACAGATTTTTGCAGAATGACCAGATTTTGGCTTCATATTTTTGGTATGTTTTTTCATAAAATTGTGGTTTTCGGACAAATTACTGGTAAATCATTAAAGGTTGAAGTTAGAAAGTAATAACAGACATTTGATCTTTAGACTTCATATCCTTCAGAAAGTTCATACTAATGCAAAACCTGTTATTCTATCAACTTTCGAAGTTTGTAAGAGCAATATTTAAAAATTGTCCCTATTTTTGGGCCTTTGTCCCACTTTTATTTCTGGCTTTCTCCAGATTTCTTGCTCTAAAAGGTTGAGAGGTATGCTCACAAGACATCTGCAGCAGTTGGAAAGGCCACAGAAGTACCTCACAAAGAGGATAACTGGCCTCAAACAAATGCCCTACACTGACCGCCTCAAAAATCTCCAGCTTTACTCTGTAGCATATCACCTACTCCAACGTGATCGCTGCCTAACATATAAAGCTATGTCTAACCCAGAGCTGTTGGACATGGTACACCTAAAGAAATCCCAATCCCTCTGAGCTACACACTCTAGGGACCTAAACCTTGTCACCACAATAAACAGGACACGCTGGAGGGATAGATTCCTGTCCCAGAGACTTCCTATACTCTGGAACAAGCTACCATCTATGTCAAGCACAGTTCTTCATTAGCACTCTTCAAGAAAAATTTTGATGAGTGGATGGGAAACAGGAAATACACCCCGGGGATCACTTTTGTGTCTCTGCTAGACAGTGGCACAGGAAAATAACTTTCTTGGGTGGCATAAGCTATGGAACCTTGCTGGCTAGGCTTACGTAGGCCCTTGGGCTGATAGCCTAGTACCTACCTATGAACCTATAACTCAGCAAATTAAAGTTTAGTGCTCTGGAAAGAAAAGAAACATCCCCAAAATTAATGTGTTATTGGCTGTGGCTCTTCAGTGTAGAGTTCTGATTATCTCCCAGATGGCCCTACAGTTGTCAGCAATGCTTTCTGAAATTTTGGTCAGTTTCATGAGCACAAGCAAAGGAATTGTTTCTGTTGTTGAGAAGCTGGAATAGAGAGGTAATGTCACAACTTCTATTAAAAATTCTGATCTATTCCATTAGACTGAAGATGAGATTTAGAGTCACTGTTAGCTAGATCAACAGGTTGTTTGAAGGGCTGCTTCAGCACTGTAATGGAAAACAGTAATGTAAGACCCAACTCTTCAGATCTCATCTTTATTTTGAAAGAACTAGAAAAATATATATATATAAAGTTCAAATCCTTTATGTGGGATAATTTATTTTTTAAGAAAGCATAAAAGCCAATAGACTAGTAACTTATGCCACAAGCTTTATATATATATATATATATATATATATATATGTATATATATATATATATATATATAAAACGGGTGCTCAGTTAACAGGCAACCTGAGTACATATGATGAATTTCCTGTGGCAGAACTAGAAAAAGACATTGACTACATGAGCTATAGTTTCACATCAATATTCTGAGGTACATGAAAGTGTTTATGACTGAACAGACATTAAAAATTATATTGTGAAAGAAAAAATATTTTTAAACACCTTTATTGAATTATCACTTGTGACAATAGTATATGCATAACATAGGATTATGAACGGTGTGATGATCATAAACTGCTTATTATGTATTCAAGACATGGATACCAAGAAATTCACTTCAGGAGTTAAACTCGAGAGGTGAATCTTGGCATCCATGTTGAGAACACATAATTAAAGTTTATAATCGGTAACTTGATCATGATTCGTTGTAGTTCATGTAGCTTTATCTGCTCCATGCTTTACAAGTTACAGAAAGAAAAATCACTAAGTGTTGTGTTGGCTTTCAAAACACTTAGTAGACACTGTCAGAAAGGCAGTGTAATGCACTCTGTTACATTTACCCTCACCTCCATGCCTCTCAACAGTCCAGATTTTCAATGAATGTTCGGATAATAACTTCATGTTTTTGGATTGTTCCCAATAATATCTGTGGTTTTTGAACAAACCACCGAGGTTTGAAGTTGCTAAATCATGACATATATTTGAGTTTCTTCATATACTTTACAAAATGCTTGCTAACACATGTTGTGATTCTAGACACTTTTTTAAGTTTATTACAGGACATTAGGGGCACATTACCCAGTGTGGACAGCAGGCAGAAATAAATGTTTTGCTCTGTTGCTGTCATTTGCTAGTCAGTACAGGCAGATTATATTGCTGAGTGATTGCTGACCTTAGCAACTTAAGCAGGAGGTGCTTAACAATTGTTAAGGCTGGGTTGTGCATTCCTCTGATGCTTAACTGGTTTGTCTTTTTCTGAATATTAGAACATAATCACCATGCTCTATTATGAATCCAGACTGGCATATCCTATTAACAAAGAAACAAGTAAGGAACATAATCAGTTGATGGGTATATCAAATACTTCCTCTAGTTATGAGTCTTTTTAAAAAAACAGTAATCCACAAGCTCAAGAAATATGACAGTCTTTGTGATCAACATAGAACCAAAGAACAACACTGTTTCTTCTAAATCCAGAGGTGTTTTTTTTTTTTTGAACAGTGCTGTTCTTTGATTTGGTGAACTCTTGTCTGGAACCTGCACGTTTCTGTTCATTTTGATAGCCTTGTAAAGATTGTTTGTGAATGGTTTTTCATTAACATTGCTGATGCTGGAAGGTTCTCCAGTAGGTCTGAACAAGTAAATGGACCAATTGATATAATTCAGTCTGAATCTGAAGCTCTTAGAACTTCCCCTGAAGTTAAAAAAAATCAACACTGAGGCAGAAATTTCAGTGGAAAGGAGGGGGAGACATTAATGCAGCAAGAAGGCCAAGATTTTTCTGTTTACAGTTTGACTATCTGAACTTTTCAGAAAAACAATTATAAATGTTTTAAAAGGGATTTTCATATATTCTTTCTGTGTGAGCACTATATGCTAATACTGGCCTAGAGCTGAAGATGTGTATTTATTTATAAGCATTATTAAATGTGGTTACTTCATGATGTTAATTTCAGTGGCAATTTACACACCACTTGCTCAAAGAAAAATAGTTGGTTTAATCCTCTTAAAAAAACATTGCAACTCTTTCAAAACATATGTATTTCAAATATCAGAACAGTATGTAATAGCCTGGCACCTAACAGTTTCATAATATCGCTCTGTTGAATGGCAAGCAGTTGCCTAATTAAATGACATTTGTAAAGTTTAATTGTTTTTGTATGTTGGATGACACATTTTGCATTCTAGAAATTACACTTATTGAGATTAATATAGCATAGAGAGAAGCTGACCACAAACTTTTTGAAATATTGTAAGTGGGTAAATAAATGTAAACATATACATTTTTAAGGTGGATAAAGCAAAAACTGGAGTGTTTTAGGGGTACCAAAATCCATAAAATCAGTAATAACCCACCATTTGTCCATTACTGTTAGTAAAAGGGGTCAAAAATAGAGCTACTAGAATTGCTGGCAGATTCTAAATTGAATACAGTAATACAAAGAGCAAATTGTTATCTAGAAGGTTCATGGCACTTTCTCAGTGGACTGGGCAAGTTATGTATACAGTGACAACAGCAATCACAGAAATATGTTTCTATTTGCATTGACTTTCTATGCTTACTTTTCACATACCAAAAGCTTGTAATTTGTTTGATGTGTAAAGAACAAATGGATATCCAGGAAATTTCATTGTTTTGCACTTTATTATTTTAGACATATATTTTGTAAGTATTTTAAATGGTTGAGGACCACCACTTTGGCAAATTTAGTCTTGTCTGACAGAGAACAGATTGTTTTATGTAACCTCAAGGATTGCAAAACATGATTCTGGACATTTTATCAATGATACTTTTATTCTGTGGCAAGGTCCAGTGCTTTTGAAAGCTTTTTGGTGTAAACAAATATTGACACTGATTTTAAGATTTAATGGAGCTATTCCAACATCTGGATTGATTTTTTAGAGCTATCTTTTAATCAGATTCATTTAAATTTTGAAGGAAAAATATGTTGAAAACGTACATCTGTGAATTCATATCTCAGTAGTTATAGTTGTCATTCTAAAGTTTGTTAAGAATAATCTGCTAAAGAGACAGTTTGTTGTGATTATGACGTTTAATAACTAATCAATTTGTATATTCAGCAGTTATCACTGCATCATGGGTAGTAAGACCTGCACAGGATGTAATACAATATAGACACATGACCTCTCCCACAGTAGTTTTAAAAGAACTCTCTGGATATGCCAGGTTCCATAGATCACACACAGACAAGACCTAATCTACGTGTGTTCCACATTCACTTAGTTCAGGTGACATTTGGATTGGGATTAATAATAACTGAAGCATTTTATTTAATAATGCAGATTTGGTCCATGTTGTAGGTGAAAATTAAGAACCAAGAGGCAGTATAAATCCAAGAAGTATTAGTTCTGATGAAGTCCTGATAACTGCTGGATGTATGTACTACAAGTTTTACTATATTGTATTGAGCTGTTTTATGGTGAAATTCTTACTGGCTGCGGCATTCTTTTTTGTTTTGTTTTGTTGATGAAAATCCAATATTTGTAAGTAGAAGACCTAAAAATGTAGAATATCGGCATCTTGTCACACTGAGATGATTTATAATGCCTAGGAACATTATGACTGTAGTGCAAATGGTTTAATGAACAACGGAAGATGCATTAGCTGTGAGAGTATACATGGGTGAAACCCATGTCTCTCAAACTCTTAATACAAGCATTTTGAGAAAGCCAAACATAATGGGGAGGACAAAGGCCTGAAAAAGACACACATTTTAAACATTGCTCTTATAAACTTTAAAAGTTGATAGAAAAATATGCTTTTATTAGCATACATTTTCTGAAGGGCATGAAGTATGAGAGTCAAATGTCTGTCATTATTTAGTGACTTCGGACCTGAATGATTTGTCAGAAATCCATAAAATTTGTGATGGACAGACTAAAACTATAAAGTGAAAATATGTGCAATCAACAAAAATCTGGCCTGTTGAGACATATAGTGAAGCCACATAGAAGATGTCATATCACATCTATGAATACATGTATGATACAGATAAATATTTAAGGATTTTAAAACAATTATTGTGGACTAAGTTTCATTTTATCTGGTCATATGTGTATATAACAAGACATAGAATTCTTTGCCTACTGGATAAAATTTTGGGGTGGTATTTATTCACCAATCCCATGAGGCATAATGCTTTCGTATCTGCATACTGCATGCAGTTCCAGTAAAGAAATGTGAGCTTTTTTTTCGAGTGGATAGGGTGAAATGCAGCATGCAGTTGTTGATTGATTTATGGTTATGTATTTATTTATGAACTATATGACATTATCTGTTCTAAGTTTCATAGAGGATGTGGCATGCCCTGTTATATTAGCACATACCAACTCAAAATCAATACTGGTTTGCATGCTTACATAACTTCAAAAAATAGAAAAGAAAGAAATTAAGAAAGAAAAAAAGAAAGAAAGAAAGAAAGAAAGAAAGAAAGAAAGAAAGAAAGAAAGAAAGAAAAAAAGAAAGAAAGAAAGAAAGAAACTGTCCATCTCCCTATCCAAAGTTTCTACTTTATGTTTCTTATGTTGATGAATTATTTGTCCCTTTATGTCATTCAGCAAACCCAGCAAAATATAATACAGCGTACAATCCAGTTTATGGAATCTTTACCATAGTTTTACTCTACAAAATAAGCACAAATCCACACCACTCTAGTTTATTGGGTTATGTTACAGTTAGGTAACAATACATGAAAAAGAAATATGTCAAGTTTGTCTGATTAAAGTACAACATTAGAGCATTTTACTCTGGAGAACTTACTCTGTGGCAGTGAAAACAGTTATTCATGCTTTGCTACAAAATTTCAGGTTTTTTGTTAGTCGCTAGTTATGTGCAATACCTTTTTAGCCATTAGGTGTAATAATATTTCTGGATTCATTGAGAAAAGTGTAGATTTGTGAGAGCGACTATTAAACATTTGCAAGTGTCAGCCCTCTTACTCATCAGGAATGGATGGAAAAGCTATAATTAGACACGCTAGGTTCTATATTGTAATAGTGTACGTCACATGAATTGTACTTCGATTGTCTATTAACTCATAAAGAAATAGAGCACTAATGCTAACTACTGTATGTCATGTGGTTATGAAGTGTACGTTTATATTTCTCCCTGGCAGTATTTTCAAGTGTGCTTTACTCTGTAAAGT
Source organism: Protopterus annectens (assembly GCF_019279795.1). NCBI lineage: Eukaryota > Metazoa > Chordata > Ceratodontiformes > Protopteridae > Protopterus > Protopterus annectens. The sequence continues at coordinate 1,095,848,806 of NC_056728.1, forward strand.
GATTTTGATTTTAGTAAACAGAATGCACGCGTTACTTGTCTGAAGTAACCTTCAGTCAATAAGCACTGGCCAGGAACATGCAGGAATGTACCACAGCAACTAAGGAATCCATGCAATAGATTTAGGAAAACTAAATTATATGTGATTAACAGTGAAATTGAACTGAGCAGAAAGTCAGATGAGTTCCCAAGTAAGTGATGTGTATATGTAAACCACTGACACCAATAAACATAGATAATGGCAGAGTCCAGCATTTAAAATAACAATTTCCATATCATTGATTTCACTTTGTGGTAGAAATTTATATAAACTAATAAGCCATTATGCTATGGTATTTCTGAATGTGGAACATGGCCACTGAATATAAACAGGAATATAGAATTTAAACATAACGGGAGCATCAATTTAGCTGTAAAAATATATTTCTGGCTTTCTGCTCAGTTAAATGACTATCCAGTGTGGTAATTATAGTTCACCTACTACTTGACAAACTCATTTTATCCAATCAAAAAGCCTTGCTGCACAGCTATTTTAAGGAGGGCTATATAATATACTTCACATCCTTTCACATTCTTGTTGACTGGCTTAGAATGCCAGTCCTGTATCAAACTTTTATGACATCCTGTAAAAAGATACGCCTGTACATCCTTGTGCTATTAGTATCTTTTATTTAGACATCATTGAGGATGTTTTTTTGCTATTGAACCAGTTTCTTGCTAACAATAACAGCAAGTTTTATACTGACGACTCTTCATAATGTTGTTCTGTGTGTTTATTGTTTAAACAGTCCCTTTGAAAAAAGCAAAGGCGCTCCTAACCTTTACCCCTAACTAGCCACTCCCCTTAGCCTCACTCTTACACCAACCTCATTTCTACATAGCCACTCCTCTTCTCACTGTCTTCAATCTACATCACTATCTACCTTCACGCCACATCAACTCACTCATACAATACCCAAATTGTATAATCTCTTCAGGCAAATACTCCCTACTTAATCTTCCCACCCTAACCACAACATACATAAAATGCATCCACACCTAAATCCATACTCACTCCTGTAAAAATACCTACCAAACATTCACAATAATACATCAACATTTTGTCAGAGTAAAATGTGGTCCCTAATCTTTATATTAATAATAAGTCTCACCATCACCTCACACTTAACCTCCTACCACTACATTAACAGCTCAAAATTTCAAACTAAATCCCCTACCTGCCCAACCCAAATACAAGACAAACCAGCCTTTTTAGTAATATCACCTTCTGTCTACAACATCTCAAATCTTGACCCTGCTACATACAATTAAACAGCCACATTTCTTCAAAATATGATGCATCAATAATCAAATACCTAAAAAGTATAATTCAAATATCATCCTGAATCATACTTAGTGGAGATGTGCACCCAAACCCTGGCCCTGCGAACAATATCAACACCCCCCCTGCTACCAAACAAATAGCATTCTAACCTCCCCCAGGAAGTCAACAGATCTTCTTATACTCAACATATACATAAGGAGCATTCTGAACAAATTAGTTACCTCCCCCCCGACATACTCCTTCTCACAGAGACCTGGCTAAAACCACTAAACAATAATAATGACTTTGTTCCACCTGGTTACAATGTTCCTAGAGAAGACAGAATATCCAAAAGAGGCGAAGAAATTGCTCTCTTCTTTAGAAACAACATGACCATTGAATTGTCAGCCACCAAACAACCTAAGTTTACTAATTCAGAAACTATGCCCACTAAGCTGAAAATCAACTCAAAAAAACACGTTCATATAATTGGTACCTACATACCCCCCAGCAATAATGTTAATACAGTAGAATCCATTGTAGATTGGGCGTCCCAAAAATTTCACCAAGAATCAGTCATACTAGGTGATGTTAATATTGACTGGTCCTCCTGTAACTCACTCCACTCCACTAACCACGTTAACCTACACAGTTTCATTCAACTAATCAAAACCACAACACAGGTAGATAAAGCATCAAAACAGGAGTCCATCCTAGATTTGATCCTTACCAACAGACTGTCTCAATCCTTACTTCTCAGGCTCCCTCCCAGACACCCTCAGTGACCACTTTCCCACCTTTATAATTAGATACCAAGTGAATCCATTAAAACCCTTCACCCTCTAACAAATCCGGTACACAAAGAATTTCAAAACCCATGACTTCATATCTGCACTTAATCAAAGCAACTGGAAACCAGTCTCATCTCTCCCACTGGAAAGTGCTTTAAACTACTTCAATAACACTTTGCTAAACATCCTAAATAATCTCATCCCTATCAGAACTATCAGAATTAAATTCAACTATTCCCCCTGGCTGACAAGAGATACCCATCTACTGCTAATACAAAGAGATAAAGCCTGGGACTCATGGTGTCAAAATAAAACTCAAACTAATAGACAGGCATACCATGAACTAAAGAACACAACCAAAAAACAAATAAACAAAAGGAACCATTTTATAGGCATTCAAACCAAACACAAAAATAACCCACAAAAATTCTGGGCTGCCATTAATAAAATCTAACAACCAGGAAAGACCAGCACTCCATCCCCTAACACTGACACCACCAGCAATAATATTGCCACCCAGTTCAACAAATACTTCACCAAATCCATCCTAGCCCTCACCAATTTATTTATTTATTTTATTTACATTTGTTGACCAGGAGAGTCCGACTGAACACAGGTCCATTTTCAGTGGAGGCCCGGGGAGAAAAGCTCCATATTAAGTATTACTTACATTATACAGTTAAAAAACATAGCATGTAAAATATAGATATTAGTCCAGGTGAGGACTTAAGACAAGAATAAAACATAGATGTAAAACAGCTGTAGAACATAGTACAATTTTAAAATATGGTGACATATACTAAACATGGTTACAAATGTAGTTGAGATTCATCAGTGAACAATTAATACAATCTGTTTTTTGAGGTACATAACAGCTATTAGCAGTTGTTGCTACAAGAAGTTAGCACTATGTGGTAGGTAGCTGGGAACATTAGTAGCCAAGCTTGCTAAGAGTAGGTTGTTGATAGGGGGCCGAGAGAGGTAGTGGGTGGGTGGAGTGGGTGGTATTAGAGGGGAGGTTCAAGGGCATATCTGGCAAGTTTTTAAGTGTGATTTTAGTAAGGATTTGAAGTGGGTGCAAGACGTTACACAGGTAATTGAGGATGGGAGGGAGTTCCAGAGTTTGGCTATAGTGCAGGAGAATAATGCTTCTCCAGCAGAGTTAATGGCTCTTGTGACCTGTAGGAGGTTTTTGTGGCTGGATCTTAGTGGTCTCGTGGTTATGTAGGGTTGGAGTAGATTCTGGAGAGATGGGACTTTTAGTGGTTGGTTTATTAGTTTGTGGGCGAGTGCGAGTTGATACCATTGAAGGAGGTGGGGGAGCTCTAGCCAGCCCAGTTCTGCTAGTGAGAGACAGTGGTGAGTACGGTAGGAAGCCCCTGTGGTGAATTTGGCAATTTTGTTGTAGCAGGTTTTGAGCTTATTTAGGTTGCATTGTCTAATGTTAATAAATATTGGAGAGGCATATAGTAAGGTGGAGATAAGATGAGAATGTGCTACTGAAATTGTAGCTGCTTTGGTAAGTAGTTGCTGATTTCTATATAATGCTCCTAGTTTTTTTGCACTTTTTTAATGGTCATGGAAATGTGAATGTCAAAGTTCAGTTTATTGTCATCATAGTTTGCCAGTCATAGTTTTCACACTTCATATCCAAACCTATCTTCCACTCCAGCAGACCAAAACCTCTTCCACGTACAGCCTCTTTCAACTAGCACAATATATAAATATTTCAAGAGGCTTAAACCCACACACCTGGCCACTGACAAATTACCTGAAGAATATCTAATGATCGCAGCCAAAGCCATCTCTTATCCAGTCTCCATGCTCATTAATCACTCTGTGTCAGAAAAACACATTCCATCTTTGTGGAAATTTTTGCCTATAATACCACTCCACAAAGGAGTTAACTCTGTGGAACTATCTAATTGCTGTCCAACTGCCATTCTATCCCCCTTATCAAAAATCATTGAAAAATGTATGCATTCCCAAATAATGTACTGTCTCCTTACTAATAACCTGCTAACCAACACCTAGCATGGATTCTGCCCAAATCACAGTACTACCACAGCCCTTATTAGCTTTACCAACACAGTAAACCAACATTGAAACAATGGTAATCTAGTATCCACTGTATTCCTAGATCTCTTCAAGGCCTTCAATACTGTCTCCCATCCCAAATTCCTTTCTACTCTCTCCGATCTTAATCTCAGCCACTCCACCATACCTTGGTTCCAAGACTATCTAACCAACCCTCCAACAAGCAGTAAAATGGCAAAATACTTTATCCTCCCTCCTACCTGTCACCTTAGGGGTCCCCCAAGAATCCATTCTTGGGTCTCTTCTTTTCAACATATTCACCAACCAACTCCACAAAGCTATTCAGCATGCCACTGTAGTTCAGTACGCCGATGATTCCACTCTAATCTGCTCCACCCCATCACTCTCTCAACTTCATGAATTGACACAAGTCCTTTACCACTGCTGAAACCTGGTTAGCCAACTCTCAACTAATGTTGTTGTGTCTTTCGGCTTTTCCCGGTTAGGGGCCGCCACAGCGGAACACCGGTCCGCTAATGATTGGTAGTTGATTTTTACGTGCCGAGGTTACCAGCCCTGATGCACAACCTTCAATGAAGGTACACCCATTCACGCATGTCTCCACACAGAAGACGCTCTAGCTGAGAATCGAACTGGACAGCAACTTACTGTGAGGCGACAATGATACCACAGCACCACCACTGCGGGTAGCCAACTCTCAACTAATACTTAACCCAAAAAAGAAAAACAGATTTAATGATATTCTATCCCACTAGATCCTTAGATCCCATGCCACCATTCACAATATTCTCAGGCAATAGCACCCCTATCTCACCTGTCCAACACACCAAACTTCTAGGGGTTATCATAGATCACAACATGAACTTCGATATGCAGATTTTCCAGACAATAAAGAAAGTCCATAAAAACTCAGAACCCTATATAGATGCAAAAAGTACCTCACCAATGACAATAAACTACCATCACAAGAACCCACCTACTCATCTACGTAAACAAAGCAGACTTTAGCAAACTAAACACCTGCTACAATAAAATAGCTAGGTTTGCTACTGACTTACCATTTAGGACAATCACTGCATAGCAATCAAGCAACTATCCTGGCTAGAATTACCCAACCTGCTCACGTATAACCACCTTACAACAGCCCACCAAATTCTGTACTATCCCACTAGAGCTCTTGCTCTTCAAGGTCTACTTAATATCTACTCTAAAAAACACCTATTAAAATCCACCAATAAAGCACCGGCTAACATAGGCAAAAGCAACAATAGCTCTGGGGACTCCTTGTTCTCCATTTCGGTTGCAAAAGCATGGAATACCATCCCCATAGATATTAGGACCACTGAAAACAAAAATAATTTGAAAAGACACCTCCCGTCCCATTTACTTAGTTCTTGAATATGTAATTGTTCTGACCCCGGGTAGCTTCACTTAATTACATCATATTATACTTTAACCTTCTATGAAAGCTTGAAACAACTTTCTATACTCTTAATCAATGTGTGTTTACTGTGCTAGCCAATGATGAATGTAACCAAAAAACTGAACAAAATGTCCTTTCAACTGTATTGTCTGTTGTAACACACTGTGCTCCTTGTAGTATATTTACGTTTTGCTCCTTTCTTGGCCTTGAAACTGTACCTTATTAACTTTTAGACTCTGTACTGTACTTTATCAGCAAGTGTATTGTATTTACTGTATTTGCTGTACTAATATTTGGGGAGATTTTCTCTCCGGGCCTCCTCTGAAAATGGGATCCATGCACAGTCAGACTTTCCCAGTAAACAAATGTAAAATAAATAAAATGTGCATCAACCATACAACTGATACTATGCACACAAAAAAGTCCCACTCAGCCTGAACTTGCAGCAACAACAGCTCTGAAGATTGTTAAGTCTTACAAGGTGCAGTCACATGCAGCCATGTGTTTTATACAAGCAACTGCTAATGCAACTCATTAACATGTAGTTATGATAGCCCAGGTGTGCTATAAACTGTAAAAGCCATGTAACAATACACACAGACATGGCAATGTCTATTTTACATAGTTATAAATGCAGTAAGGGTGAGCTATACTCCTTTTATGCTAGGATCTTTCAGGCAACAGCTACACCCTCTGCTGTTCCTTCTATGGTTTCTTGGATCAGGTTGAAGTAGCAGGCACATCACAGGAAGGGGTATTGGTCTATACTTTGCCTTAATGAAATCAGCACTCTGAAACATGGCAAGAGACACCCACTACATTTAAAATTCTATGTTTGGTGCGAGCAAGCTAAAACATTTATCCCTAAGTGAGGCTTTGAGCATTGTTTTCCATTCTCTCCTGCATATCTTTAAGACAGCTTGGGTGAATCTCCTCAGGCCTTGCTACTTTGTCCATAGTCATCTCAAGGACATTTTGTGTTGAATTAGTGGATATTATTTGACTTGCTAGTACTGCTTCTGGTGAGGCATGCCCACTTCTTCTTCCTGTTTGTGATTGCTGAATAGATACAGTTCTTTAGCTAACAGTGCTTCTTCACAACTCTTATTTGCTTCAGATGCTGACTGTGGCCACTGTCTGTATGGAACCTATATCCTTCCTTTTTAAAACACTCTTACTCTCCCTCTCTGTTACTCTTTCTCTCTATATATGTATATATTTAATTGATCATTCTCTTCATGGTCAGGACATTGCAGAAAATGGTCTGACAGACCACTTATCCCATTAAAAGTTTCTGCTTTTTTCTTAATGCAAGAAGTCTACACAATATTTCAAGTTCATTGTTAAATAGTCTTAAAAAATATATTCCAGATTTTTTGAGAGTTAGATGTGTTCCTTGCATCTTCCATATTCAATATCTGAAACAGATACAAATATGCTAGCCGAGCAGAATGTGGTTTAGTGCAAACATCATTTTGATTCTTGAGACAATTTTTAAAGCACATCTATTGTGAAATGTGTATGGCTGTCAAGATCCTTAAAATCATATTCTAATGGTGCTGTCTATTTTGTCTCATGGTGCAGATGATGGTATGAAGTAGCTATGGCAAATACTTGAACAGACTTCACTACTGTGGTCACATGAACATTGCGGCACCCCCATAATCACATTGTGCTATGTCATCCATCTGCTCGCTAAACTTGGTAGTTGTTCAAGTATACACACTTAAGCAGTACTTGGGCATAACAAACATGCTGAGAGTTCACAAGAAGTCTGTGTGTGGTTAACTTGCTTTTGTGGGGTCTATATATTTGTAGCATGTTTCTGCAATGAATGTTAATTAATGTTCACATATACTGTTTTTATACTTAGCAAATCAGCTACTTTATAAAATGTGAACTCCACTTATAAAACTACTGCACTGGGACTATCTAAACTAACTTTGATGAACCTGGATACATTAAATCTGTGACAAACAGCAGGAAATCATTATACTTTTTAGGGGAAGGATAAAAATGTAATTAAACAAGTAACATAAGAACTGTTCACATGGGTCTGTTAAGTTTGGAATTTCCTAAGAATTTTCACTCTTGCTGACGGTGTCATTTTTAGAAAGCTAATAATTTTCCAAATCAAAGGAGTCCAGTCAGCTTATGACTTTTGCAGTAAAAGGCTGTTAGAATGCATTCACTGCTACTGAATATGACAGATGCAAAGACCACATATAAGTTGCAGAAATATCTGAAAAATACAGCTAAAGCAAATCTATAAATTCATAGAGTAACAAAACCTGCTAGATTGTTTTGATAATAAGTAGGGAAGCAAACCTTTCAAAACTAGTTTGAGTAACTCTACTTATTTGAAGTGTAAGCAAATTGAAACATTCTTTAAAAGTACTATTGCTTGCAAAATGGATTGAGAGAAAGCAACTTAGAATTTTATAGCATGTATATAATATTACACAAGTAGTTTATTATGAAAATACTACAGTATTGCTAAGGAAAGAATGGAAAAGAATGTAATGCTTTTTAATGCTATTTCTTTTCTGGTTATTTTTAATATCTAGATTATTTTCTGGTAAATGGATACTAGGACATTTTTCAAGCTCACAGACATTGTGCACATTAAAGTCTGCTAGCATCTGCTCATTTTAATATCTTATGATCATTCTTTAATAATAATTTGATCATTGTGTGGGGGGGGTCACTATCAATCACAAAAATATAAAGGTAAGAGTAATTGCAAACATAACTTATCTTGATAAGACACACTAGTTCATTTGTTTATTTATTCATTAACTAAGTCAGTGGCATAATGTAGAGGAATAAAGCTTTGACTATAACCCAGATGCCCCAGGTTTGGGTTAGTGGCTCAGGTGTCTGAGATGCTAGCAGAGGCAGATGGTTGTGCCCATCCAGGGGAGGAAGGGAGGGGTACTTTTCTGGGGCACACAAAGAGGTCCAGTTTCTCTAGTAGAGACCAGGGAAACTACTCTAGGATGGTGCCAGGGATTATTGGGGCAGCCATTTGCAGAAGTGAGGAGTGTGGTTCACTGCTGGTAAGCATTTCACACCCTAACCTCAGAATATTGTTGGGAACATGCAGGGGCAATAGTTAAGCAGAAAACCCCATGGCAGCAGTAGAACGCTGTTCCACGATGCCTAAATCTCCTCACATAAACTAACTCTTTACAAAGGAAGTTGGATGGGGAGGGGGTCAGTGAGAAGTGTTTAGACCGAGTTAATGAGGAGAGGCTCCGGCAGCAACTACATATTCAAAAAAGATGAGTCAAAAAATGATTTATTACCTGACAGCATTCACTAGACACAACAATCTTTTCATGAGAGACTGTCTGACTAAGTGACCTACAAAAACTTTAGTATTTCACTTATTGATGAAGGTGAAAGGAAATGGATATATTCAAAAGAAATTAAATAATACAATTTCAAAAAAAAATGTCACTGTGGTCAACAAAGTCAATTCAGCTAGAACTAGAATGTGGAACAAATCATAGAGACTAGTCTTGTTTCATTAATTAAACAGTTCACATTGTTAATATACCAGACTATTTCAGAAGCAGTAATATAACATTTATCTATATTGCTTTGGTTCATTTTATCTAGTGAAAGAAAATGTATGACAAGAAAATAAAAAATTCAATAACTCCATCCCATCTGCATAGATTTAGTGAATGGTTGCTCTGCATGTATAAAATATAGAATGCGAAAGTTAATGCTACACACATTTAAGCATTTCAGAATCCAGCAAGGCTGAGATTTTGACCTGTGCTATTTACTTCATTAAAGACTGATTCTTACACACTAAGGATGAAATTCATAGAGACATATTATCTATATCTTTATCTAATATATATATATATATATATATATATATATATATATATATATATATATATATATATATATACACACACACACACACACACACACACACACACACATATATATATATATATATATATATATATATATATATACACACACACACACACATATATGTATATAGCTATAGCTCTCTCTCTCTCTCTCTATATATATATATATATATATATAATAGATATATAAAGAGAAAGGATGAAGGGAATGGTGACAGTGAAACAGAAGGAAGTAAAGTGAGGAAGGTTATGCAGTGGGAGCAGGGGAAGATATTTTACAAATAGTGCAATTAATTTAGGTAAAGTGAGTACATGATATGCAATGTAACCCCACTGCCCATAACATCACAGCTGCCTCTGCAGCAACAAACACTGTTGGCCTGTCAATCTGCCAGTGCTGAAAGACAAAAAAGATGCTCATTTGTACATGTAAGTTTAGGTAAAATATAGACAGCAGTGCAAATCCATACTCCCATATGTATATGCATGATAGCATCTGCCTGGAAATGTACTCACTGCCTCACAACTAAGTCACAGCCCCATCTGAAAGTGCCAAATGGCAGAAGCTTCTCATGGTGCCCTCTGCCTCATAGCATCATTACTCTGCAGTATGCAGCAGGGACATGCCATGTAGACATCAACAGGCAAAACACACCATGGCTTGTAGCAGCTGAGAACTGAAGTCTGTCTTCATGTCACTACCTCCTACTCTTAATCCTATCCCTGACAAAAATCTTGTGATCTGTACCAAGTTCCAGGATCAGTTTAAAAACATAATAATGTAAAATTCAGGGACATAAGTTCTGTAGAAAGCATCAACAGAACTTGAAAATCATTTCTTGTCCCTTTTTGGGGTACAAATGTCATTTTCAGATGCCAGACAGATCTAGTATAGGACGTGGTAGTTAATTGCCACTTAGGTGTTTTTCTTACAAAATTGTATGATGGATACTTATAATTCTTTTCTGATTTAGTCCAGAACTGCATGTGCAACACTAGCAAAACATATATAATTTAGGTCAGCATCACCCTGTCATGATAATAACTTCAAGTGTCTGCCTCACACTTCCAGAATCCATTGTTTAATCTTGAGTTCTGCTCACTGTCTGTGTAGAATTTGTATGTTCTTCATGTGTCTGTAAGGGTTTTCCCTGGATTCTCTGTTTTCATCCCACATTCTGAAAACTTGTTTGCTAACTGACTACTAAATCATCCATATGTATTATATTTATCCTTGCCTTTCTGCCATACGTCATGGCTGACAAGGTTATAGCTATCATCTCACTTCTTGAGTTAATAAATAAAAAATCAGATAGCTAGCTTGCTAGCTAAATAGATACACAGATAGACAATTGCATATTTTAAAACTGATGGATATAATATAGGCCATAAATCATGTAGTAACACTTAACAACCATTACAGGAAGAAAATGACAAAATATACTTTTTATCTTGTAATAAATTTTACAATATATGTTCCTGCCAGCTGCACAGAAACATTACTAATTTATTTTTTTCATAACTTTGAATGCCTCCAGTGGGATGGAGGCATATATCTTGATATGATCTTGTCTTCTTGGAAAGCTATTCTGTACCCATAGTGCAGTTTGGGGACTGCAGCTGATGAAATCAATTTACCCTGTCAGATCACAGTTCTGTTCACTTAAACTGGAAGCAGGGACAAATACTGTTACATTTGAGGATCCACAGTAAAGGTGTCAATGACTGGTTTGCAGTGACTCCTGCTCATTTGTTTCCTACATACATGTTGTGCAGTTTGTAAAAAAGGTCTCACAAAAGTATATAGAGTTGGAATAACATAGCCTTTTTGAAAACTTGAATTTTGTAAGTTTCAAGACCTTTCTTTCCCCCTCCTTCCATAATTGTGTTAGCCAGAGTATCATATTTCTTGGCATGTAAAGCTCAGCTAATTAGTGAAATTGTTCACACTGGTTATTGAGTTTATTCACCCTCAGATTACAAAATGCCCCAGGGAGGGAAGGAATGCAACTGCAAATAAGTGTACTCAGCTTTATAACCCAAGAAGGACTGAAATAACCAAAATAGAGTTATATGCACCTTAATATGTGCATCTTCTTTGGCAAAAACCTTCAAATGTGGTAAGAAAACTAGGGAGACAAATTCCTAAAGAAAATATAAGATTTCATTCATCCTCAATATGGAATGTACTGGGGGAGCTGACTAGGATGCATATGTCACTCTAGGGTAAACATTGCTAAGACACATTTTTTAATATTTGCAATTGTGGTGGCCATTCTCTAGGCAGGAAAATACATTGTGCATATAGGAAGTGTTTTTTAATGGCATACATGTCCTTTAAGTACAGTAAAAAATGGTTCCATTTTTTTTATATTTTTTTATTTATTTAACATTTGTTTACCGGGAAAGTCTGACTTGGAATGAAGCCAATTTTCTGTGGAGACCTGGGGAAAAATGCTCCAGATGCATGTCTTTGTAACAGGGAAGGGAGGACCAAAGCTTTGATCCCAGGAGTCAATATTGGTAGCTTACCCTCTCCAGCATGAAGTGGTCTGTAATTTGTATCCAGAAGTTCACCTTCAAATAGTATGAAAGTATCTCAGCCTATAATACCACCCAGTGAATGCAGACTTTTTGACATTAGAAATAAAGTAAAAATCAGCCTTCATAAGAATCTGTCAGATTAGTAGATGCCTATTTTTTTTATTTATTTTTTGTGGTCTTTCTCAGGATCAGTTTCTTGGCCAAAAGGGCAAAGCTAATTAGGTTCATGGGTAATCATAAGGCTAGCTAATGTGTGGGCCATTTTAAGCCTAGCCAAACAGGTAAATAACACACACACACACACACATATATATATATATATATATATATATATATATATATATATATATATATATATAATTCAGAGTGGCCAATCAATCAGCACATTTCTAGAAGGAAATCCAAACAGATAAAGGGAGAATTCAAAAACTCCACATAGATAGTTAACAGCGATCAGAACTTAAATATTAGTCATGGATTTATACACCAGAAATTTTAACCACTGAGACATTCTCTTTTTATCTGCTTTGCCCTGCTCCATCTTCTTTTAGAGCAAGCCTGTAATGTAAACAAATCAAGTATTTTAAGAAGATGACTAGATGCAATAATGAAAATAAGTTGTATTCATTTTGGCCTTTCTCAAACTCTGACAAAGTATGCTAAGGACTTAAAGGAAACAGCATAAATCTGTAGAAACATTGTGAATCAAAGTAAAAGTTGTCTATTTTATAAGTAAGGTAAAATGTCCATGGATTGTTATCAGAATTTTAATTCTTATTCTTCTCAAAGTGTATGTCCACTACTTAATGAAGATGTGTAAATCTGTTTATTGGTTTAGATTTTCTTAATCAGCAAATCTGTAGCTTTGTTTTCACAAAGAAAATGTGATCACCATAATTTCTGACAAACCTTAGCCTTTAATAAACTTGTAACAACAGCTCTGTATGGACGGATGCATGCACAAGAGATTATTGAGGAGATAACTGCACAACCAGGTAGACAATCGCCCAGCTGTGTATGAACGACTTAAATAAGTAGACTCACTCATTATACATCATGAATTCTACTGCAACTGATTCATTAGTTGTAAGTTTAGCTTTAATAACCAATCCCAAAACTAGTCCACAAAAGTCCAAATGTAGAGGATTTGTGGGATTTCTAGGCACACCTATTATTGTTTTGCTGCTTTTACAAATTAATTGCTAGGAAATTCTGAAATTGTAGTGTATACTGAGTCTACGCAGCAATTTTTTTTCACTTTCCATTCTTGGGATGATCGATTATACACTGTTGTGTCTGACCCTCTAATTTAGTACAGAGAAGGTTCTGTTAGAGGAGATAGTGAATGTGACTGACAGATGTGTAATATTTTTCTGAGTGTATTAAATTTATTTATAGATATATATTCCCCTATTGTGAATTATTTTTTTTTATCTCTTTTGAATTTATTGCATTATTTGTAAGATTAGAACTGTTGCTGAATTTGCAGAAAATGTACTTTTATTTTCAAAGCTGAGACAGAGGTAATTCCCATTTCTGTTTATTTTTTTGATTAATATTTCTTGCACATTTGATCTCTTTTTTTGCTTTTTTTCATTTTCTGAAATCTAAAGGGTAAAAGGAAAAATAATGCTGCAAAATTTTTTTTTCTTTAAATAATATTTATTTATTTATTTACATTTGTTTACCAGGAAAGCCCGACTGGGCCAGAAGCCCATTTTCAGTGGAGACCCGGGTAGAAGAGCTCCACAGAAATACAAGCAATATACAATAATTAGATAGTACAATAGTATACATACAGTAAGATGCAGAATATACATCGTCTAATTAGTTTATACAAAGTAGTATTCAATACAGTTTTCTACTAGATACAGGTTCAAAAAGAAAAACACGAACATTTCAGTGAAGATCACTGTAATAAAAAGTAAAGTTAGTAGTGTGTACATATTAAATAATAGTTATGACCAAATGAGATTTCCTTTATATATATTTATTTTTGAGTAGTAATAAACACTGAGGAGAGGGAGAAAATGAGGTAAGGAGTGGACAGTGTGTTGAGAGAGTTATAGATATTTTGTCAGTCAGGTTTGGCACAGGAGCAATGCCAGTTCTTGGATAGATATTCAGATAGTAGTTGTTTAAACTGGTTGAGTCAGGTGTGTTTTGGAGGGTGTGGGGTAGAGAGTTCCATAATTTGGCTATTTGATTTGAGAATAGGGCTTTACCATGAGTGTTGTTAGCTTTGTTTACTGTGAGAAAGTTTCTGTCTGCAGATCTTAGACTTTGTAAGTATGAGTAGTGAACAACAAGTTCCATTAGGGATGGGTAACTGTCAGGATGGAAGATGATATTGTGTGTGAATTTAAGTTGGTAGAGATGAAGAAGGTTAGGTAGCTCAAGTCAATTTAATTGACGAATATTTGGTACTTTGAGTTCATACCCCTCAACTGTACATCTTTTTGCAGACTGTTCAGATTTTTGCGTCATATTTTTGATCTGTCCCTCATAAAATTTGTGATTTTCTGGCAAATCACTGGGATGATCTGAGGACTGATGTCACTAGATAGTGATATACATTTGTGTTTCAGACTTCATATCCTGCAGAAAATTGCATGCTAAGACAAATCCTGTTATTCTAGCAACTTTTTAAGTTTATAAGAGTATTATCTAAAATCTGTCCCTGTTTATGGGCTTCTGTCCCCCCATTTTTTCAGGCTTTGCCCAGATTTTTTGCTCTAAGAGGTTGAAAGGAATGTTGTGAGTTGCTCTCCTTGGACTTTAATGTAATTGTTTTGGCCTCTCACCATCCAGTGGACCTTGTTACATTTGTTTGCCTTTTTTTTCTAAAGATTAATATGATAGAGAAATTGGTAGATGGCCAAGTAATTGTCATCTGTTAACAGTTTCTTTCCTTACACAAAGGTAGATCTGCAAACTCATCTGAATGATTTCTATGTTGATATTAGCCTGACCTTCCCATCTTACAAATATATGTATAATCAAAATGGCAGAACAATTTCATCTTTGCCTTTTTCATAATGCACACATTCAGTATAGTTCATAGTAGAATTTATTGGCTTGCCTTAATGCATAGCTGAATATATTAGTTTCCACTTATCTATATAGCTACCTAGCTAACTAATTAGATGGGTAGATTAAATAGATAGATAGATAGATAGATAGATAGATAGATAGATAGATAGATAGAAAGAACAGTAACATTTTTTTCTAAAGAATCATAAATGCATAGTAATGAATTGCAGTAATATTATAATATCTTTAGTTAAGGTGTTGTGTTAGCTGTTCTAAGTAGCTAAACTGGGTATTAGGCATCTGAAAAACATCAAACTGCATTTCGCTGAAAATGTAATCATGCATGCATGCACCTGAGGTGTTGTGCAGCACCAGGAAATATGTTCTTTCTTTTATTGTGCTAAGAGAACAACTATTAGTACATATTAAATGGCTACAGTGTTCTACTTTTCCATCAGTTGATGTTTATGCATGATTCTTCATATCAGTTTTATTTTCTGTACTTGTTAGCTGAGCCTTTCTTTAATGCTTTTAGTTCCCCGAGCTTTCTCCAGTTTGGGACTGTCATATTAAGTTCAAGTTATTTTGAGTGCTCACTTCCTAACAGCATTAAAAAACGAATGCAGCATGCATTTTCAACCTGATGAAAAACAAAATGATCAACCTGCTAGGGCTATCCTAAATCCTTCCACTATGAGTGAACAAAGATAAACCCAATGGGGATCAGAATGCATAAACTGCATTCCCTGAAAAAAATGGCATGCCCCCTGCACCCCTGATGTGTGGGGTAAGTTTCCCACACCTCTGAATATATGTATATATCAATGCCACAGTCTCACCAACTCAAGAAAAGAGGAAATCCCTCCCAAAAGGGCATCACTGCAGGAACAACTCACCAAGAGTGATTTTTTATGGAGAAGCTCTTATCCTTGGCGGATTGAATTTTGAGAAAATGAGGCTTGAGAATTCAATCTCTTCGACTCATAGGTAAACAATCATAAACAAATATAAAGTATTTAATAGATTTAAACAAAAACTACAAAAAATTTCCAAAAATCCAACATTCTTTTGGGGAAAGTAAATAAACCTCTTTACAGTCATTGGGTTGAGACAAAGAAATGCAGAGCGAATATTCACTGGCAAACACATAACTGTCCATCTTCTTCACAAAAATAATTCTTCAGTCCTGAACAACCAAAACAATTTCAGGTAGTCAGCATATATTTAGTTGTCTGTTTCATTCCAAAGCAATTGTACCATATTAATGTCTCAGAAATCAAGGTGAATCCAGTGCAATCCAATTCAGTCACAAACTAAATAAGCAATTTCAAAATTTTCCGCATTCATCCTGAGCACAGCAATGTTTGTATACACACATACACACATGTATATTATAATATATTATATTATATTATATTATATTATATTATATTATATTATATTATATTATATTCATATACATATACATACACATGTATATGAGAAAATATGCAAAATCTAAAAAAACAGCTATGGCTTCCGCATAGACTGTTCTTTCACCAGTTATACAGACTTATGATCTGAAAACATAATTTCAAACAGCTGGCAAAAAAAAAAACAATGTGGCAAACCAAGAAGTACATAATTCAGTGACATAAGCAATAGTTCTGACAGGAGTTAAAAGTAAGCAAACATGCAAATGATTAGAGAACATTAGTATAATGCAAAAAGCAACCATTCACTGGCACCTTTTGGGCTTGTATTTTCAAATAACTATTTGGGTGTACGTTTTGTCTAGACATGACCCTAAATATGTATATCTCCCTTGAGTATAAGTACCAGGTAGAACTAATGCCACATATTCAGATAAAAATGAAATAGTTATGTTATTCATAGGTTTGTAGGCCTTTGTTGAGTTACAAGCCTTCAGTTGTGAGTCGAAGGACAGAAATTTGTGATGAGTATCTCCACTTAGTAAGTGATAGAACAATGCAGAGATGTTGTTAAACCAAAATGTTCGGACACCACCAAAGAAAATGTCAGTTAGGACATGTCCTCACTTTCCAGACTGACACGACATGCTGAAAACTGCTATATACTTCAGAGGTCCCCACTGAAAGGCTCTGCTTTTATTTTATGTTTCATATTATTTCAGTTAGTACCTTTATTGCAGTGTATAAAAAAGGGGTCTGTAGGTATATAGGACCCCCCCCCACACACACACACACACACACACACACACACACACACACACACACACACACACACACACACACACACCAGTAATAAACACAATACCAGCATCAACTCCAAGACCAAAACCACCAGCATGCTTTCAGGTCACTATAAGATATCAATGTCAGTTAAAGTGATCATGTGCCATCATTGTATCATGCTGACACATTTAATCACAACACACACCACTATAAAACAGAATATCGGTAGCTTGCTAATAGCTAAATGTATGATCATTTTTTTCATTTTTCTGGTTAATGTGTTTCAATTTTTCATATTATAAATTGACCTAAACTGTTTTCCTGACTCTTCAATTTAAGCAAAAAAGGTTACTTGCAATACAATATGCAAAAATAATGTCAATAATTCTAGAACAGAGGGCTGTAAAATAAATGTAGACTTAAGTGTGAGAAGATGCATTACAAAAATGTTGAAACTGTACAGTGAACCAATTGAAGACACCTGGCACAAAGTATGTTAAGCACTTCAGAGATGAATTTGGTAACATTTTCAGCAGTACAAGCTGAACAACTGAATTCTAATACAGACTTTAAGGATATTTTCATCAGAAGTGACAGAGAAGATAAACTATTAGTAATATATTGATTATGAGCTGAGTTCCTGTGTAAATACAGTGCTGGAGAAATATTTGCATCATGCATTTAGCTACTTTTAATAATCAGTGATGAAACTAACTTAGCGTATATTTGTTTTTACTTTTACATACACTGCAAGCTTTGAAGTTAAGATGAGCAGGGCACCAGATGCTTGCCTCAGCACTTGACTGTTTCTCACACCCAAAGACCTGTTGGCAGTATTACAGGCGCTTTCCACATGCTTAACATGAAAAGAGGGGACAATGCTAGGGTTGGGGGAGGAGGAAGAAAGAGGCAGAGACTCAGGAAAGAAGAAGATATCTGTGTGAAAATGATTGTAGACAAAGCTAGCTTTCAGAAAAGTTCAATAATATGCAAGAGTTCAGTGAGAGGACCCGCGCTATACAGACGGGTGCCATTTCATAACATGATACTCTTCCCTTCAGGGCACAGGTATTGCTGCTTTTGTTTTTACTGCTCTCTCGTTGTTGGAGTGTTGTGTGTATATCTAATGTTTTCCCATTACTTTTCTTCTCTTGATATTAACTAGGCCTACCCTTGCAGCAGTGATAAAGAATGTGATGTTGGACGCTACTGCTATAGTCCTCACCTAGGCACCCCATCCTGTCTCAACTGTAGGAGAAAAAAGAAACGTTGCCATAGAGACGGCATGTGCTGTCCTGGGACCCGCTGCAGCAATGGTATGTTTTGTTTGTTCATTGTGTTTACTAAAACAGGACTGTTGATGATAGCATAAAATGGTTGTAAATATTTGTAAGGATAGATAATTATTTCTCATGCAGAAAATTATCTTAAAAGTCTGAAAATACATGACATTAGTAGTATACATATGAAAGGTCAGACGAGATAGCTACACTGCTTTTCATCATTATGGATCTTGATTATTTTATGTATTAAACCTTGCTGAACAAATTAAACATGCAGAGCTGAGTCCCTTTTCACAAAAGTGAAATGGCTTATTTATTTGTAATGGATTTGATTTGGACTTGTACCTTAGATTTTTGGTGCACACTGTTATAGTGTAAAATATCTGTTCCTGCTTTATTTTATAATTAACAAATACTTAATAGGACATTTTTCATGCTCTAAGAAAGGAGCATCAGAAAGCTTTATACCTGTCTTTCAACTTTAAGATGCATAGCTTGACCTTTCCAGATTAAAGAAACTGCATTTGATAATTCTTAGTGCCAGATTTCTCAGCACAGTAGTCATTTCATAGTCATATGCAGGGATGAAATGAAGCAGTGAAACAGGAAAGCAGTATCTGTTATAAACTGAACTCCTCTGTTTATTCAAGTGCCATAACTCCTGTATCTCCAACAGAAGGAGTGACAGCATTTGCAACAGGCACACCTACACCTTTAGCACATCTTGCCTGTTGGTGTCCTGCGCTGCTGGAAGAAAACTGAATATCAAACGTGGGTAAGATGTTTTCCAGGAAATCAGGCAAAGAAAATTAAATCATGGTTGCTGTAAGATCACTAGTGTGTTATTCATAAGAACATTTAACTACATTAAATTATGTTTGTCAGTAATAATGAGTCATTAGAATTTGTTAAATCATCAACTTGTGATTTTACTTTCATTTTTGTATTCCAGCACATCTTCATTATATTAAGTAAAATGTGCACATATGATTATATGTGTGTGTGAGTGAGTGTGTGTGTGTGTGTGTGCAATGTGCATGTGTGTGTTTGCCTGTACGTGTCTTTGTGCAACTGTTCAGGTATGTGTGCAAGTGTGTGTGCATGTGTGTGTGTGCTTGTGCATATGTGGCTATGTTTGTGTCCATGTGTAATCCTGGATGAATTTGGGTGTATTTTGCTTGGGTATATCTGTGTGGCACATGAGGCTTCTAGGGTAAATGCTTTATCTTTAATGGATTGTCGCTTAGTACTCAAAACTCCTTCATGCCTACTTCAGACTCTGTGTGCCTCCTAGTCTGGCTACCTTTTTATCATCTCTCTATTAGTGCTATCCTGCACTGGGAACCCTGACTTGTGTGCAGTTCTGTATGGATAGTACTGTTGATACACAGATCCATTTACGTGTCTGGTCCTGTAAAGAGAGCAGTACTGAAAGGGCACTCTGCTGCACCAGCTAGAGCTACATATTAGGCTACACAAGAAGACATTAGTTGAGATGTAACACTTCAAAGACTCTTTTAATCATACTGAACTGAGTTAGAGTAAAGCCAGAAAACACACTGAAAGCAAAAGGAATGGTTAATCCTGACACCATGGTTTCACAGTATGAATACATTTTCAGAGATTAGATTTTTGTGAAATTCTATATGTCATTGTTCATAGAACTGAAAACTAGCAGTTTGCTTCAGCTTGTTGATAGTGCAAACACTTTTTCCTGGCATCACTGAGCATGAGTGATGTCTTGTCATGACTGAACTTCTAGAAGAGACATAAGTACCTTCTCATTCAATAGTGCTATTATTGCATTTTGTGAAACCACCTCGACATTTTGAAACTCCTGTAATTTTGAACAAGGTGGAATGTTTTCCAATCAACAGAAAGGGGCTGAAACTAGAGTTTGTTCATTTCAGTTGTGCATGCATTTATCCAGACATGCTATTACTGAAATATCAGGACCATTTGTAAATACTACAAACTTTTACCATACAAGCTATAGATTTTCTTTTTATATGGTGTTGATGATATTTTGCCTTCAATTTTTTCCAAAGCATAAATAAAGTATTGGATAATAGACTAGCCAGTATATTAATATATATCTTTCTACTCTTACAATCTTTTCTTCTAGAGCAAATTATTTTCTTCCAGCTTTTAAAATAATGTGAAGAAATGTAAGCTCTGCAAATATCATACATTAATATTATAAGAAAAATATAGCTGCTATAGAAAATAACAAGTAAAATTGACTTGGAAAACATCATAATCAGCTAGATGTTTGTGAATGAAAATCATCTTTCTAAGGATGGAGTAGATGCACTGCATTGCAAGTATTCACAGAGATCGATGGGTAATTAGACAATAACGGCTCATTGCCATTCAAATATGAGCACACTAATTAGACAGCCCAACCAGCATACCCGTTGTTAATTGGGCAGATACCAACAGAAAAAACTACATATGCTGAAGTACCACTGAGTGGCTGGACTTTTCTATTGGTATATGCTATGGGCAACACACCAAAAGATGAGAAAAATAAGATAATTTCTGTAAAACTAAAATAGAAACACACCTGATTTTTCTTACATTTTTTGCACTGTTGCTGTCTATTTTTTAACGCTTAAAAAAAAACAGCCACAGAGATTCTTTTTTCTCTGTTAATTTCTTGCACTGATGTACTGTGCAAGTATGGGAACGTAAGTCCCATACCCATGTGCAGTACATCAGTATAGTGAAGACAACATGAAAGAAGACAGAAGTGCCCTTATAAAATCGCATTATTTAATCTAGGTCATTTTTTTTCCTTAAGTAATGCTATTGTATAAAGGCAATAATCTACTCCTGTTTGTAGGTGTATCAGGATTTGCCCATGATTAGCAATGTTTAATCACTCAGGCTTTATCCCCATGATTTGTCCATACTAACCATGGGGTAAATTCTGATATACCCATGCACAATTGTGGATTACTCCTTAAATGGCTTCTAGTTCCAATGAGTAGCTTAGTAGCAATGAAAAAAGTAGGAGGAGAAATGTGGTTGACCGAGATGAATACTTTCAGGTTAATAGGACCTCACATTTTTTACTCACTATTGATGCACAAAGGGTAGCACAGCAGATAACATTGTCACCTCACAGCAAGAGGTCCCCCAGTTTTATTCTCAGCTGAAGTTCTTTCTGTACTGAGTCTGTATGTCCCCCCCTGTGTTTGCGTGGGTTTCCATGTGGCAGTTGGATTGGACATTCTAAATTGGCGATAGGAATGAGTGCACGTGAGAATGTGTTGTGTAGCAGAACTACTGCAGCAGAAATGGCCACCTGGTAGTGTAAACCTTGGCTCTAGATGATCTTCACTATTGAAGTGACATCCCAACCCCATGTGCAGAATGGAGAAAAGGGGTTGTGGACTCATGGGTTGTTGCCCAGGCTTCTGTTAGATCCATGGTTGCACTGCTGTGGGAAAGAGGTGCCATCATGTGCATTCCATTCACTTGTGGATCCAGCCTCACTTTATTTAAGAACATTTATGTTATGAAGTTTCCTATTGCTTCACTGAACTTTAGGATCACCTCCTGATAGTAGCATCTCACAACCTATACACCAGCCTTTCTGCTACTGCTTTTTTTTACTCTGTATACTTCCCAAAGGTACTTGAAATTTCCTATCAATCCTTACAATATTCCCATTTCCCTTTCTTACCTAAATAAATATTAAGGCCATATATTATTTGTCAAATGTATTTCTGGTTCTCCATTTTGTTACATTCTTGCAACAATGGTTGAACTACCATGGCTGGGCATAGTACTCAGCCAAGGCTTTATCTGTAACCTGCATGTGGGAATGTCTTCAACAGTCAGAGGCTATGAGTTTTAACTCCTGCACGTCAGCCCTCAAAAAATATAGGTGAAAGAATCAACAATATAGGATTTGAATCCAACCAGTGGTACTGGTTAACATACAAATGGCAAATAAACATAACAGTACATTATCAAACCGCACTACTGTCTTGGGTGATAACCAAGCCTTACCACACACAAATGAACTTTACACTTTGCAGATACAGTTCAGCATTATAATCATTGGATTACCAGGATTTCACCCATCTCAGAATAAACCCAGTGCATTCAAATAAATCTTACCAATGACAATTTATTCATTTATTTTATTTATTTATGTTCTGTTGTTTGGATTAATCTCACTACGCATATGGTCTGTTTTCGGAGAGAGCATTAACTTTACCTTGCTTATCAACTTAAGAGATCAAATTATGTATTCATTTAACATTTGTTGACCGGGAAAGCCTGACTAGGACAGAGCCTATTTTCAGTGGAGGCCCAGGGAAAAATGCTCCAGACACATATCTTTGGAATGTGGGAGGAAACCAGAGCACCCATAGGAAACCCACTCAAACACATGGAGGACATGCAGACTCCACACAGAAAGCACCCCAGCTGAGAATCAAACTGGAGATCTTCTTGCAGTGAAGTGACAACGTTAACCGCTGCATCACTTAATGCTGGCTGTTGTGTGTGCACGATCATGGTACAGTGGGAGTAGGGAATTCCACACTGGAGTGTAACCACAGAGTGGGAATGCATAAGTAGAAAAGGTATGGGGATGCAGGATGGATTGCCTCTGCATAAAATAGTGTTTCATGTATTTTTTCATTAGTTTGTGGTTCAATCTTTTTTCTTTGTTCATGTGAGCATTTTCTCTCTCTTAATATATATATATATATATATATATATATATATATATATATATATATATATATATATCTTCTTCCAGCTTTTCGCAGTTTGGGGTTGCCACAGCAGATCACCTGTTCGCTCATGACTGGCAGTGGAATTTTACGATGTCGTGTTGCTAGCCCGGCGCCCAACCTTCCACAGAAGGCACACACGCACTCATGCCTAGGGCCAATTTAGAGTGTCCAATCCACTTACAGCATGTCTTTGGGATGTGGGAGGAAACTGGAGCACCCGGAGGGAACCCGGGCACCCCAGCCAAGAATCAAACCAGAGAACCTCTTGCTGTGAGGCAGCAACTCTAACCGCTGCACCACCATGGCCACCCATATATATATATATATATATATATATATATATATATGTATATATGTATATATATATATATATATATATATATATATATATATATATATATATATATATATATATATATATATATATGTATATATATATATATGTGTGTGTGTATATATATATATATATAATATATATATGTGTGTGTGTGTGTGTGTGTGTGTGTGTGTGTGTGTGTGTGTGTACATACACATGCACACTTGAATGCAACTCATACTCAGGTATACTTTCATGGCAAAAGTCTGCAGTCTATCATAAATGTAGAGAAAATAGATTTGTTAGTTGTATTTTTTTCAGCGATAACTGCATTTATAATTTATCTGAGATGATGCAGAAAAGAGTATAAGCAATCGTATTTTCATGAATCTCCAAGAAAAACGGAAAAAATGGTGCTAAAACAAACCAATAATCCAAAGGAAGCACCACTCGACCAGGTTGGATGTAGGCAACTAAGCAACAATTTATTGAATAAACACACAAAGCGCTGAATAAAAACTCCTTAACGCTGTTAAAATACAAATAACGTTTTCGTCATCAACTTCATCAGATAATAGACAGTCCCATGATTCCCTTTATATATGTATACCAACAATTTCCAATTAATTAATCAATTAAAAAATTAAAAAATCAACAGTAAAAACCAAAATGTTGTTTTATACAATCCATATGTGGTCATACCAGTGTTTAAATTGAATATTACATCTAGTTACTAAAAGTCCTTTCTTATTCTTATTTTCATGTCAGAGATTGACAGGCACAGTTATTCAGATAGGATAATTTATTTGTAGCATTTTAAAAGATTCCCATAGTCCATTGACCTTCTCCATTGTGGAGTCACATTCACTTTTCTATGGGGAGTATCTTGGCATTCACAGAACTCTTTAAAGTGATAGCTGGCAAAAGTTGGACCATTGCTAATCCTCAAATTCTCCAGCATGGAAACAGTTCAAATATTTATCAATATCTCATATTAATATGTGTCATATGTAAAATACTATCTCTGCAATACAGAACATCAAGTGGCCATCTATGACAGACTTCTGTTGAAAGTCAAAGAAAGGCAATTGTAGTCCATGGAATAATGTATTAATCCATACTAAAGATAAATGTTTTCTCCCTAAGTATTAACTTTGCTTTCACTTCTAAGTTAATCTCATGTGTTACCTTGATGCAACTAGACTGGAGTTTCTTTGAAATTGTTAAGGAGCCCACATTCACTGCTCTTCAAAACACTTTTCTTTTTCAAATCCACATGTATGCCATGCTTTATTTTGTGTAAAGCATAGCTAAAGTGTAGCTGCCATGGTTTTCCCTTTCCTTTTTTTGTTCAAAGCACAAATCATTCTTTTGCAGTTTCTGTGTCTTTTAATGTTAGTGCACTAGACATAGAATGTTCAGAATCATATTTATTTAATCAGCAGACAGTTCAGCACATCTCTCGCCTTCTTCTGTCTAATGTAAGGATATATGTTTAAGCAGGCTGCAGTATTGTTGTTTCAGTTTATATAATTCACTGTAAACTGGCATAGCTGGTCTAACAAGCTAAGTCACATTTCTAAGGTCATGCTGATTTAGGGTTATTAAGAATGGTTTCCAATTATTTGTGATCTCTTGTTAATCTAAAGTATTTTAAGAAATGTGTACATAAATCTGCTCAACTGTTGAGTTAATAGCTAGATGTATCC
>NC_056728.1:1095879112-1095901612 GCF_019279795.1 Protopterus annectens
GCATTCATAAGACCATTTTATCAATGCAAGAAATTGCTAAGGCTCTCCTTAAGTTCTGTGGATCATTATAAATGCAAATCCTGCCTTGTTTTATAACAGTAAATACACTTCTCAGAAGTTCTGTTTGTTCTAATTGTTTCTTAAGAACACATAATATTTCTATTCACTTTAATTCCTGCTCAGTTCTATTTCTGAAAGATTCTGGTATTGTCATTGGATCATATATTACTTCCATATAAACAGAATGCATTTATTTATGATATTCTCCTAAGTCTGCAAATAAATCAGCATATTTGTGAAGGACATCATTGTTGTAGCTCTGTACCATATTTAAGAAGTCTCTGTGGCTATGCAACTGTTCCTCAGTATAAAGAGATCAGTCTCTCTTTCTCTGTGATTTTAGTTTGCGTTTTTCCTTTCTTAGAAATGAAACAATACATAATATCTAAAACAGCATCCTGCTTAGATTATTTTTATGTTTATGTGTAAGCTACTTTTGACCCAATAACTTTGTGTAAAGAATTGCCTTTTTTGTGCCTTTTAGCTCAGATGTTTAGAAGTATATTTAGGCTTAGTGTATTGGCCTTAATATATTTAAAGATATGTACCATTGTATGCCACAGTCACCTTTCTTTAGACCCTTTTGACTAGTTTGATTTCTGTTTCTTGTAAAGACCTCAGCTTTGAGTATTGCACTCAAGCTCTAGCCTGGTAAGAGGTGTGCAGAATGGTAGTATAACCACTTGTTGCAATCAGTGAGCTGATCACTTAATCAATTAATCAGTTTATTGCGTAGCTAAATGCAGTCAGCTTATAATATGATTGCAGAATAATACAAATTGTTATATAAACTCAGATCAGCAATTTGCAAATGAGTAAAGTTAGGCAATCTATGTTGGAAAAAAGGTCTGAAGAAATGAATTAATATTTCAAGATCATTTAAAGCAAACAACAGTACACAATCCATTCAGATTTCATACTGTCTCACAAAGGACACTGCAAAATAAACTGAAAAGACAAGGAATAAACTATGACTCAGGGGAGATAATAGTAGAACACTACAGATGATTGTAGAAATGAGCTACTACTCAGAAAGTCAGATGGTTGACTTCTCAAGTTACTCCCATGGGAATGCATCATAATGTCCATTTGACTCTAGCTGCAGCTTCTTCACCATATGTCAAGGAGTTCATTCTGAAATCACAGTATGGAACATCACTGATTTCTTCACTTGCCAAACATTTAATATGTCATCTTAGATTCCTTTTATGTAGCCAGCTTGCCACTCACTTTGCTATCGTAAGTTAAGCTCATAGTCTCCTTAGTTTATTTTGCAATTTCCTCCGTGAAAGAATAAAATATTTTTACTGACATCAGATTGCAACACATTTCTTTCATTCTCTGAGGTGCCACAATGATTACCAAGAGAAAGTACTCTATCAAATTCCAAGAGAAATTGCTCTTATCAAATTCATTTTTCCATAATACCATTAACAGGTTTGGAAGACAATTTATAGAAATGAAAGACATCTTTACTTTACTTGATTTTAAATACTGCCAGAAAGGAATATGGGTCTTTTGAGTACTGGCACAGTGGAACAGTTGCTTTTACATCTCTGGTAAATTATCTAATGCTTCCTGTTCTTGAATGATACTGTCTGAAATACTGGCCTGAACCTTCAGATATTCAAAAGTCAGCTTCTGTAGAGCTGTGAGTCAGAGCATTTTTTTCCAGATGTAAAGTCTGCAGCTGGAATGGATTGTAACAACTCATCTCTGCATCATTCTATGCAGAAAAGAGCACATTATATAAAACATCTTTTATCTGCCTTGGCCACCCATTAAACAGCATTGTCTACAGGCCTTCCATTTTGTATATTAGCTTCTGATTGATTTATCTCTGTTGGTTTCTAGGAGTATTTTATCCACTAAAGAATGAGTACAGATTCCATGATTCGTATATGCTATAATGTTCACAATTATGTAATGAAGTCAGTCAAGGACAGTTTATTTTTTCAGTTCAAGTTAGTCTTTTGATTCTGCCAAGGCTGATGTATGAAAATAACTTTTCTGGGCTGATTGCCTTTGCTTTGATGCCTACACTGTAGTTTGCAATGTTCATCCAAATGCATTTTGCACTTAAAAGAAATTGTTAAACATTGTTGTTAACCAGTGAAGAGAAGCCATATTGAAATATTTATTCTGTTGTAGAAATGTGGTATATGTGTCATTCTAGCAGGGATCTAAAAAAATGCTAGATCCTGACATTAAAACAGAATTCCTGTACCATTGTTATTCAGCTACCAGATATTTTGAGCCAATTAATGTAGCACAACAGGTAATCATGTTTTGTGGCAATCCTTAGAATATATTGCTGCAGTAAATCATAAGAGATAGTTTGCTGGTTTCAGGGTCAGTAAAGCTTTATTTCTTTATTTATTTTGCTTGAAATGAGCTTCAGAAATTCCTTCAGTGAGAGGATGTGCACATGAATGCTTTTATAGTTGTGACTTAATGTCAACTCTGGACAATGAATAGCTGCAGATATAATAATAAAAGGGTGGTTTTTTTTCACTTCTTCACGTCTTGTTTTTACTGCTGTGTTTAGCTTTTGTGTATATTGAAGTTCACAATATAATTTTCTCATGACAAGCAAGCTTTTTCTTTCTGCATGTTCCTGTCCAATGTATATTATTTCATTATACCATCATGCATTGGTGTTTACATGATCTGTGCACATGCTATAAGCTAAGGCT
Source organism: Protopterus annectens (assembly GCF_019279795.1). NCBI lineage: Eukaryota > Metazoa > Chordata > Ceratodontiformes > Protopteridae > Protopterus > Protopterus annectens. The sequence continues at coordinate 1,095,881,869 of NC_056728.1, forward strand.
CCTAACTATTGAGTGTTCATTATCTTGATCAGTGCAGCAGCCTTAAGTATATGGGATATATCCCGTCAAGGATATAACAGCCGGTCACCTTCCTAAGTGTAAGGGCACCTTCCATGTGCCCAAACTATCAGGCAGCTTGAGCTGAGCTGACTAGAAGACAAGTTTGGGTGAGCCCTTCAGAACTTTACTGCTGCTGAAGAACTGGAGTACTCTCCTCTAAGGCTTTCAAGAATGAACAGTCAGCTTGGTAGGCAGATAAGTTCCCTTTCAGAAAAAAACGTATTCTTTTTTACTATTGATATTTTCTCTTCATGAAAAGTTATTTTACTGCGATGACACTGTTTTTAATGGACTGTCATAAGACTAGAGTGTACTTATAAGTGGGAGCACTCTTTTCTTCCTATCTGTTTAAAAGTTGTTTAAAGTAACTGGAAACCATTTTTTCTGTGTAAAAGTTGAGCTTATTTTCTTTGTGGGAATAGCAAAGTATTTTAAATACTTTTTATGGAATTTTTTGTGAAAACATGACATTTAAAGACTTTTTGTTCTTAATGTCAATTACTGCTTATTTTTTCAGGAAAGAGGCATCATTTTTGACTTGACCATGGAATAATAACCTGTCAGTCATATAGTTGGGGCTTTTTTCAGCCATAAAAGAAAAAGTTAAGCAAACAGCCTTTGCCATCACAGCAGGCTAGCAATTTGCCTCAGCTACAGGTGGGTGACTCTGCAGTGGCTATTAGGTGTACCTCAGGCCATTAATCTTTTACCTCAGATCCCTACAGCTACTATAGATTGGGAGTTTACTACATCCTCTGGCTGTTGGGTCTCCTCAGTAGGTAAGGGAGAGCTACTTTTATTGGTCCTGGGAGAGACAACAGGGAAGGCTTTTGTCAAAATGCTGTGTCCATCCCTGGGGAAGCTGCTACTGCCTTTGATAATATGGTAGGCCCCATTTTTCATGTCAAAAAGAAACAGAAAACTAAACATGTATCTACTCATCTTCAAATTTCCTCAGACAAGAGTAGTTTACTGGGTTTGGCTCAGGGTTTAATTCAAGACTATTGATCTTTCTTGTAAAGTAATTTATGGTAAAAGAAAGAGGAATGCATTCTTTCCTGAACAGATTCAAGATTCTGAATTTAGACAGGAGGATGAAGGAATAGATACAGAGCTTTCTCCTCAGATTTCTGATTCAGACTCAGTGAAAAGCTCAATTTCTGACTCTCCCTGTGAGGGGTTCACTTTCTCTGAGACTACTTCTAGTTCTAGCATGTGTCAGTGTTTTCAGTGGAAGAACACTGAGGTTTCTCAGAACCTAACAAAATAATACGACCTGTTACAGAAGGAATTTCCAGACCCTGCTGCTATTCCTCTATTTCTGTTGGCCTTGGAAGATGTGTATGTTACTGCCACAATTTTACTGACAGTCAGCTATCCCCAAAAAAGGCAGATATGACGTATAAAGGTCCTCAGTCTTTGAAGTTTTTATACATTATTCCCAAACCTGATCCAGCAGCTATAGCTTTAGTTAATTCTTCTTTTGCTAAACATTTATTTAATTCCAGTCCTACTATTTATAATAATGCTGATGGGAAGATTATTGATAAGTATGAGGAAAAAAAGTGTATGCTTCTGCGACTTTGATTTTCAGAATTTTGAATCATCAGGCTCACATGTTAAGGTTTGTCCTAACTAATTGTGAAAGCATGAAGAATGTTTTGTTTGTAGTTTTTTTTCTTGTGAGGATGAATCGTCCTTAAATAATTTAATTTCTTCTTTTGTTCAAGCCACTGCTCATTGTTTACTGTGTGTGTATGACTCATTTGATAGTTTTTCACGAGCTATATCTGCTGTTACTGCTTTGAGGAGCTTTGCATGGCTGCATTCTCAGAACTTCCAAGATGATGTTGAAAATGAGATTTTAAATTCTCCCTTGGATAGAGATTTAGTTGTTGTTCCCTCTGCTGCAGAGGTGATGAAAGGTTAACCAAAGTCATGGAATCTCTCAAAATTTTCAGCCCTCCTTTTCTGAATTTTCCAAGGGATTTTCTAACTCCACATCCAATTTTTGTAAGAAAGAAAATAAACAGTCTCAGCAAACTTCAGGTAAACAGACATTTAATAAGAAATGGCAAGGGGGTTCCAAAAAGAATTCTGGAAACTTCCAAAACCATGGATAGTCCCAAGAAGTCATAATGACTATTTGAGAGACTTTGTCCCACCCCCCAACACACACACACACACACACACACACACACACACACACACACACACACACACACACACACACACACACACACACACACACACACACACACACACACACACACCCTGACAGCACTTTTTTTCTTCCAAAAAGTCAAAAAGTCTGAATCTTCACTTGTCTCTTTGGCAACAGATAATGTCAGACAAATGAGTTCTGAATATCATTCATTAAGGTTACAGATGATAGTGGAAGGAAATTCGTCAAACGCCAGACCAGACTCTTTTGTTTCCTCCTGTTATTTATCACATGCTGTCCCAAAGAGTGACAGAATCAGTTGTTCCTTCCCAGCATTTTTATTCAAGTTTGTTCCTAGTGCCAAAGAAAGAAAGAAAAAGCTCACTGACTGAATCTACTCACACAAGAGCAGGGGTGTTTGATACACCCTGACACCAATCAACTTCAGGTGACTGCCTGGATGATAGGATCTTAATTCATTTTAAGAACCTGTTTACTGAGGATGTAAAACGTACTAATGAAGGCAAGAAAGCCTGTGTCTAGAAAATTATGTATTAGCAAATGGAAAAGGTTTTCTACTTGATGCCAACAACATAACCAACACATAGTCAGGTCTAACTGGTCCCTGCTTTTACAATATTTGTGTTAGTTGCTATCCTATAGCCTTTTTAATCCTCTATTAAGTTTAATTTTTCAGCCATTTCAGCATCCATGGATCCTCCTCTTTCAATACAATCTCATGTCAAAATGTTTCTGAAAGGGGCTTTACATAAATGGCTTCCAAGAAAACCAGTGGCCCCTCCTTGAGATCTTAATTTTGTTTTAGAAGAGCTAACACTTGCTCCATCTGAGCTAGCTAACCTAGTTGAATTGAGGATTTTAACATGGAAAACAGATTTACTGATTGCTCTGATTTCTTCAAGAAGAGTATCCAAGTTACAAGCTCTTATGGTGAATCAACTCTATCTCATTTCTTTGAGAACTGATCCTTGTTTTATACCTCAACAGGTATCTGCGTTTACTGTTAGCCAAACCACCCATCCCCCATTTTCTTTACTAAGCCCAAAAATGTACCTTGGATGTCCACAGACAACTCAGGTGCTATCTTGACAGGAGTAAATCTTTCAGATCTTTGAATCAATTGTTCATTTTTGTAAATGTAAGAAGAAGGGACACATGTCAAAACAGACTAATTCCAAATGGTTTTCTAAGGTTATTACCTTTTGTTATACCCGCAACAACAAAACTATTCCATGCAGGGTCAAGGCCCACTCTACCAGGGCCTTGCCTTCATCTATGGCTTTTTTGGAAAGGGTTGGATTTTAGAAGTACTCTAGAAAATGCAGCTTGGTCCTCTGTGCATAGTTTTACAAAGCACTATAAGCTTGATTCCTTCTCTAGGTCTAGATCAGGCTTTGCAAGAACCATTCTCCAGGGGCTCCTGGACTGTTTTCCTTTCACCTCCCAAATGTAGTAAGCTAGAACAATCGACCTATATAGCTAAGGCTACTGCAGCAATGATCATAATGATGACTATATTACATTTGTGCAAGTAAACTTACCATAACTGTAGCTGTTTGAATGATCACTGCTGCAGTAGCAGCTGCCTCCCTCCATCCCCTTTATTTTTTAGTGTATTGCTTATTGGTGTGGTTATTTATTTTTTTGATCTTCCTAGCATTGTCCTTTCAGGGCTCAGCCTCCCACTGTCTTTTAGTGGGAAAACTCAAGCTGCTTGACAGTTTGGGTGTGTGGAAGGAGTCCTGAAGCTTTGGAAGCTGACCAGCTGTTATATCCTTGGCAGGATATAAGTTATATAGCTAAGGCTACTGCAACAGTGATCAGTCAAACATCTACTATTATGGGAAGTTTGTTTACACAACTGTACTTTATAGTTTTGGTGAATAGTTAGCAACTCACCCTCCTAAAGAGATTTTGTAAGTATATTACAGTGTCAGTAGTGCCAGCGTATCAAGATAATTAAACAAAGTTAACATTTATCCTGTGAATATAGCAACAGACTGACTTTATCACCAGCTAGTACATGTCAGTGCAGAGCCCATAGATAGATTTTAAAGTTACCCATGGCTTCATCTGAAAGGGTACTCTGTGAAGTCAGTAATCTGTCTGTCTTGACTTGGAAAATAGAAACCATTCCTGCACCAGTAAACCAGTGTCAGTATACATTAGAGACACATGAGTGCTAGTACTTAGAGCAATATCTCCAACAGCTATATGAGGTAGAGGGCAGTGTGCTATTTGTCAAGGCTGGAAACCTTATCTAGTGTCCCTAAAGCGGGTGCAGTAGTAGTACCCTGAGAAGTGTCCAGTCGTTTTTTATGACAGAACACCATAAGTCCCTACAAACTTTACAGGGGGTGTAAATCTAGGCAGCTGGCAAATTTTAGAAAAGTACTGTACAGATATATCGACTCCAAAGGTGTGTGTGTGTGTGTGTGTGTGTGTGTGTGTGTGTGTGTGTGTGTGTGTGTGTGTGTGTGTGTGTGTGTTTGTGCTAGCGGTTTCTTTCCCAGGGAAAGAAACTGCTGTTTTGAGCGTTCGACTTTAATGCGTTCGCTCAATACATGTCAACCAAGAGGTGTTCGCTGAAACACTTCTTCGTTCTTTTAATATAGACCCATATATATATGGGTCTACCTGACAACGCCGAAAGCTGACAACGCCGACGATGAGAACACCGACACTCGAAGATCGAAAACTGAGATGACCGATGGATGAAAACCCCGACGCTGAGAACACCGACATGTGAAAAGGCTGTGTAAGTATGCGGTAGTGACGGACGTTAGGGTTAGGGTGCGAGTAAGGTAAGTGTGTGATATTGACAGACTCTAGGGATAGGGGTGGGTTAAGTGAGTTAGGGTTAGGGCGCGGGTTAGGTGAGTGTGCGATAGTGACAGTCTTTAGGGTTAGGGGCGGGTTAAGTGAGTTAGGGTTAGGGTGCGGGTTAGGTGAGTGTGCGATAGTGACAGTCTTTAGGGTTAGGGGCGGGTTAAGTGAGTTAGGGTTAGGGCACGGGTAAGGTGAGTGTGCGATAGTGACGGACCTTAGGGTTAGGGTTTGGGTTAAGGTTATAGATAGTTGTGTATGTAAGGTTTAGTGTGGGTTTGTAAGGATTTTGGTGTACTTGTGTTGTGTGTGTGCTTTTTGGACAGGGGATTTGTTTTGTTTGTTGATTGTCGGGATTGTGGTGTGTCGGGCATGTGAGTTTTCCTGTTTGTGAACTTTCGGTTATGTGGTGTCGGTGATTTCGTTGTCAGTGTTGTAGTGCTTCGGTGTTTTCAGGTAGACCGATATGCATATACATATATATATATATATATATATATATATATATATATATATATATATGTGTATATATATATATATATATATATATATATATATATATATATATATATGTATATATATATATATATATATATATATATATATATATATATATATATATATATAAACAATGCATCATTACAAAAATTACATATTTCAACATTACAAACCACTATAACACATAGAAAGACGGGCGTAGGCTCATAGGTAAGTACTAGGATAGCTGCCCTTGTGAGCAATTTTAAGCCTAGCTAATTTCCCTATTTATGCTTGAATTAACCCATCCCATTTGGTTAGAGATTGGCCTTACTCATCCCGTGGTCAATAGTTATATATTACTCCTAATAAGAATAATTGGGATCATACCATAGATAATTTGAGGGGACTTATGCATGGGATAATGCATTTCAGAGCTGCTTTGGTCTATTAGTAATGGAGGGGGTAAATGTTCTGTTTCCCATCCATAGATATAAGTTGTGCTTGAATATGGACAGGGATAAACTTTGTTTTATGTGGATAGGGAGTCTGCTCCAAAGCAGAGAGATCCTCTTTGAGATATACTTGTCCCTCCAGACAATTCTGCTGATGTTGCAGATGAAGTTTAGATCTCAAGACCAAGCATTTCTGATGCCATTTGACTTGCTCGCTACTGAACAGTCCAGCAAAAGAATCTGAACAAAATTACTTTGTAATTAAATTCTGTTGAAAAACAGACTAAAACAATATCTTAAGCAATGAGCATTTAACAACAACCAAGGAACTGAGGCTTTGCAGAGGTAGGATGTGAACAGCTTAAAGTTAGTGTACCAAAGTCTGTATCATGAATATATGAGATAATGTTTAATCATATCCGTCTGCTAAGAAAAGTTGTTAAGAAAACACATCTTGCCTAATCTGCTGTCCTACTAAAGCAGTGCCAATAAGCAGTATCCTCATTTGTTTTGGATGGAACCACTAATTTTTGTGGAACCAGTACACCAAATGTCCCTATAACAGGGCCAGCTCTTCTCATCCATATTCCTTGACATGTTGAAAGCTTTTGACACTGTATCCCACCAAAAACTACTCAATGAACTTTCAACATATAATCTCACACAACCTTCACTATCTTGGTTTCATAGCTATCTATCTGACAGACAACAGTCAGTCAAGTGGGATAACAATCTCTCTCCTCCTCTACCCATATCTATTGGAGTACCTCAAGGTTCTGTCTTTGGACCTCTGCTTTTCATCATATTCACCAATAACCTCAGCAACACCACTCAACTAGCCTCCATTGTATAATATGCCAATGAGTCCTCCCTAATCTGCACTACCACCACCTTTCTAGAAACTTTAAGAAAAAAAAAACAAAATTGCTCCATGGCATAAAAAACTATCTCATTCACCACCAACTAATACTCATCCCAAACAAAACTAAACTAATGGTTTTCTCCAACATCAAACCTAAAAGCAACCTTCCCCAACTTGTCATCTACTCATCCAACAATACTAAAATCTAACCAGCAGAATAAAATAAACTCCTAGGGGTTACAATTGACAACTGTCTCAAATTTGACAAACTAATAGCACCAACCATCAAGAAAGCTCACATTAAACTTGACTTACTCTAGAGAGTCAAACCGTACATCACCAACAACACCAGATTATCTACAGCCAGAGCATACGTACGATCCACCCTCCCATACTCTGCTCCCATTTTTACCAAGCGATGAAAAATGGACTTAAGTAAACTAGAGACCTGCTGCAATAAAATTGCCAAATTTGCTAATACCAACCATATACATAGATCATGCCACTCACCACACTTCACAAACTCAATTGAATGGAACTTCCAAACCTATTATCTCTGAACCAACTAACCACTGGGCAGTCTATCATCTACCAACCTGAAAATTACCCTGCTCCCAAAGACATAGTTCAAGCAAATACCAACTGCAGAACCTTAAGGTCCTCTGATAAACTTCTGCTAAAAGTTACAAAATCCAACAACACCTTTGGGGATTTCCTGTCCTCTAACAAAGTGTCCAATATCTGCAACTCAATCCCCTAACACATTCTGAACACCTGAAATACTCACAAATTCAAACTGCTCCTAAAGGATCACCTTACCAGTCATTGGCTGTCTCCTGGTTAACTGCATCACCTTACTTACAAACCCCTCTCATTCCTTGCCCAGCATCTATATACAGCCAGGATGCTCTATGTTACATTGTATTGAAATGTTAAAATATATATAACCAAAAGAGTGTATCAACATTCTGTCTCTACTCCTTCAGCTTATTTCTCCCTCTGTACTTGTTGGCTATGTGAATCATCTCTCTCTTCAATCTCTACTTTCTAAAACATCTTAAGTCATCCCCTGACATTCATGTGGCCCTCACGTAGTCATTATTAGACTACATCCTGTATTAGTGTTGTTGTGCCTTCTTTGCTGCTTTCAAACTTGTGCTGTAGAAGAATTTTTTGAAACGTTACTATTTTAGTTTATAAACAAAAACAATTGTCATGTATGTTAACTTGTATTACAAAAATGTGTTGTATTCACAATCATGTTATTTTGTTCTGTTCCGTCACTGTATTTTTGGAGCTTTTCTCCCCAGGTCTCCGCTGAAAATGGGCTACCAGGCCAGTCAGACACTACCCAGTAAACAAATATAACATAAAGTAAAATAAAAAATAAGTGAAATAAATATAACAGTTACATTTATTCTCTCTGAACAGTCTCTGAGGGTTTTCCTGCTAGTCAGTACTTTTTCTAGCATCCTAATATTCTCAAGATATTATTCTGTACAGCTGGCACTGATCTGGTGAAAGTGTTTTCGCACAAAACAAGTATGAAAAAATGCCAGTGCAATTGACTACATTAATTTGGTTATCAGATCTCTGATTTTTAGTTTGTCAACAAGTGGTGAATAGTAGATCTCATTTAATAATTTTGTAGGTGAATGTGCTGAGCAGAAGAATAGCTCTTGCTGTAACCGGTAGCCATTTGTTTGAATTTAGAGTAATCCAGTGGTGCTCATGATTGCTAGCCAGGTTAAGTATTTTGCTCTCAGCCATTTAAATGAAAGCAGTGCTTTGTGGAGACAGAAATGCTATTAAATGAAGCCATGTTCTAGTCTGGAGAAGTATGTTTATGGGAGTGGCTTGTCTAGCCTTGGTAATTAATGAACTAGAAATGTTGTTTGCCACTTTCAGCTCAGTTAATACTTTGCTGACTTGAGCTTCAGTATCTGAGTGGAAACACAGGTTTTGATCTAAGGTGAGGCCTCATTACTTCTACTGTTTAATGATAGCAAGGGGCTATCCTAGTTGACCTGTAACAATGAAGTTATGAACATTAATTTAACCTTTCAGAGGTGTCAGACAACATCACCGTAGTTTTGGGGTTTTGATCGACATCTTATTTTTGCACTACCAGTTCCATATTATTTTGAGAGATATGTAGCATTCATGGTTTAGTTTGTTGTTTGGATTGACCTACCAGTTTTCTCACATTCTGTCTCCCTGAGATGCCATTTAAACCCTGTAGTGAGACACAGACATTTTGATCCATTTAGTCTATACTGTTGGCTATGAAATATCCTGTCCCATATTAGAATCTGGATGTTAAGGAATTCTTGCAAAGCTATAGTTGTGTCACTTTTCTTATAAAATGGGGTTCAGTCTCTTCTGTAGCATTCTATAAGTGGACCATCTCTATACCGTTGGCGAAGGATGTCTCCAAAACTAAAGTAGGTGAAACCTTGGATCTTTTAGGAAGACTTGTATAATTGTTTCAACACAGTTGGCAGTAAGGTATTTGAGAACAACAGAGAAATTATTGAAGGTGTGTAGGATGTTAAATAAAACAGCATCAAACAAAAAGGAGGAAGACTTCAAATTATGGATCCTTTTCATCAGCTGACAATATACATAAGTTCTTAGACAGGTAATTATCATTCTGGACTGTTGAGAGAAGAGCACAATACACTAAAACTAAACTCTTGCATAATTGTTTGTTTCTTTGATATACAGTGTTTGCAGAGATGCAGTCAGACATCTTTAAAACATGTAACTGTTGAGGGTAGAGGAATGTAGACAGATATCATGCAGGCTCTGTTATGATTGTCTATACTAATGTTTGACAACAAACAATACTGGGACTCACTACTCATTGGGTTATTACTCTATATGATATGAATTTGAACATTAGTGCATTTAGTCTGACATAAAACTCTACTCCTATTTATCTGTTTTCACAGATCACCTGTAAATGAAGAAAACACCTTTTTAGTGTGGGATAAAAAGTAATCCTTAAACCATGTCTCTTGTCATCATAAGATATGGGTCTTTCTGGAGTAGCCATGCTAGAATGGGAGTCATAAGGTATATGCACATTTCAGGATAATATTGAATAAGCTGAACCAGACCTGACTAACACCTAGTCCTACAAATGTACCAGTACTTGTCCCAGTGTGCTGGAGTACACATTTTCTTTAAACAGAAAATTAAATATATAAAAAAATGCATTTTTTTTTTCTTTCAGGGATGTGTATATTACTGACTGAAAGCAACATCAATGCACATATCCCAACTACAGAAATACACAACAAGAGGAAACATGGACATGGAAAAGAGAAAGACTGGCAGAACTTTGATAAAACTCCTTCTAAGACTCACAGAGAGAAAGGTAATTGCTTATTATATTAAATTAAATCAGTTGCAGATATTCTTATGTACCTTGTAAGTTATGTTTTGTAGCACAGCCATGCCTGAAGTCACAGAGTGCATTGGAAAATGAATCAGATATATTAGTCTAACATGGTTACACTGGATAAAGTGCACATGCAAACTTTGATGCAGAACTTGTAGGAATAAATCTTTTGGTATGGGACCAAACCAACATATTGAATTCCATAGTGGGAGCTGAGCTGTCACTGCAGTTTTGAAAGTTTCCCACAGCAGAGACATGAGAAATATGTTTCACTACAAGCTTTTTGCCTTTGAAAATGACCAGATATTGGTAAACAAAAGTTGTGTTAAACAGTACAGGAATGGAAGGTCCAATGCAGTCTTTCTGCATAATCTACAAAGCTAAATTAGTTCTGACACCAACCGAGAATAGTGGCATAGTGACATTGCCAACACAAGCTTTGGGAACAGAGCATGATACCAGACTCTAATAGTAACTGCAATATGTTTGGTATTCTTTTCTTTATTTATTTGTACTTTGTCATACTGTGGATATGCCTAATTGACATGTTGCCACATTTAAAACAAAAGCTTAACAAAGCTCATTAAAACAAAATCTTCAGAAAGTCAGACTTGGCAATGTGAATTGGTCTCCAAAGCAGACGAAAAATGGTTTGCAACAGATGACATAATCCCTAGTAACACAGAAAATGTGCAATTTTCTTATTTTTCCATTGGACCGCAATTTCTTAATAAATTTACTCTGTAATACCCACTATGCTTTTACATACCTATTCTTTTACCTGTTTGTTTTACATTTATGAAAAAATACTTCATAATTACTGTATGAAAAGGTGTATATCCTGAAAATTAGAAACAACTGCACAACTAATGAAGGAAACAAGAAAACTATTTTCTAACTTTTCTGAATACCAGTTTATTTCATAATACATTTTATTTGCATAACTAATATAATAAAATAGCAACATTATACTTACATAAGCTAATACTGTAGTCAACTTACATGCAAGATTTCAGGTTACTGGTTGGATATTTAGAATACAGTGACAGTAAAACTTCAGATATGGCTAGCCATTTTCAATTATTTCTGCAGGATGGACTTGGGTCAGATATGTCAGTGTTTTGTTGAATGTACACAGTTACCTTCACACTAAGAAACACCATAAAAAACAAAAAACAAACAAACAATATATATATATATATATATATATATTTTTTTTTTTTTTTTTTTAATTGGCTGAACCTCATGCATCCAGCATGTGGGGGTTCAGTACAGACACTCTCAACTAAGTTATATAATCACCTCTGAAGTCACAACACAGAAGAGTAGAAGGAAATAATTGGGCTTTGGCAAAAGCAGTCCTGTTATTTATTTATTTTTTTCCTGCAGTGTTGTAAATTTCAAAATGGAAAATGGCCATTATTTCTACTGTCTGGCAATATAAATAAAGTTATGTTTGATTAAATGTATACCATTCCTTTTTAGAATTGCCTTCTGTTTGTCTGCTGTTCAGCAGCAAAGACAACAATATTAAGAACATATTTTGTTGTCCTGGACTGTGACTATATTTCATTAGGAATAAACTTTGTCTGTTATGAACAGCTTGACTGATTTTCTGATGTGATATTTCCTGTGTGGATTCTACATTTCCTCCCTGCAAACACCTAGGTTTTCCTTGTGTACTTTGGTTTCCTCCCACATCCAAAATACATTCATTAGGTAAATTGCTGCTCTCTAAATTCCCTCTAAGTATGCATATGGTATGAAACTGAGTGAGAGTTTGTGTTTTGTCCTTGTCCAGAATGAGTTGTAATGTCTTGTATTCATTGACATAGGCTTTATTTATTTTATTTATTTATTTTACATTGCTTGACTGGAAAAGTCTGACTGGATATATGTCCATTTTCAGTAGAGGTCCGGGGAGAAAAGCTCCAAGTACAAGTTAGTTACATCCAAGTGCAAATATAGTCAAGTCAAGTCAAGTAAAACTTTATTGTCATTCAGACCATACAGCACGTGCACAGCTGAACTAAATTACGTTTCTCCAAGCTCATGTGCAGATAACGTACAGTTAAAAATAACATAACAGCAACGGCAGCAACAGCAGAGTCCAAGGGATCAGGATACAAATAACCGTTCTTAACCGTTCTTTGCCAGACCCAGAGTTGATATCCGGTGACCGCATCCATCCTACCATCCACACCATCCATACTATTGCCAACTCCATCCCAAACACCAACAAAAAGTTCCAGAGTCCTATCCTTTCACCTCGGACCACTCCAATCCAGTCCACCGGCACACTACTACCTTACACTCTATTAATTTACATTGGTCCCAACAGTCTTTTCCTTCCACCCATATATAATATGTATAATATATTAGTACTATAATAATAATTAATAGCATTATAATAATAGTAAAATATAACAAGGTTAAAATATTTGCAATAGCACCTTGTTATATTTTAGCACCCCAATGACTCTATAATGCAAAGAATAAAGCAGGATATTTGAAAATGGATGGATAGAGGGACAGATGTATGAATGTTAAACAGGGACACTGTGTATATCTGACATACCTACAGTTCTTAATATACCCTTAGCCATTGCTGTAATGGAGGGTCTAGTGACCCTTATAACCTGTTTTAAGTGTCACAGATTTTATTTTCTAGTAAACATGCTTTATAACATTCAATGGATAAAACTACAACAAGCTACTATGTATGACTGATAAGGTTTACTAAGACTTGTGCTTTGCATATATTATATATAACTGTCCTTAGGGCACTTGTACGGCATATTGCTGTTGAGTATTGTGCTTAGTTAAAAGTGAATATTTGTAAAAAGTTACCATTAATATGTTCATTTTTATTCACCTGGATATATGTATGTATGCATGTATGTATGGATGGATGGATGGATGGATGGATTGATGGATGGATGGAAGCATGTGTGTATGTATGCATGAATGGATGGATAGTAGTATGACCTGTTGATTAACTGCATGGGTCATATTGAATGTGACATTTATTAGCATATCAGGAGTGACTTAATATCAATAAATTCTCTGTAACTTTATATATTATTTGGGGGATCCTGAGTACATGCTGAGACTCCAAAGCAAGGGAATTCAAAATGAGTTTCTGACCAGAGCAGATTAGGCTAGATTTGGTTGGTACCAAAAATGCTGGACCTTTCTGTGTAGACATTTATCAGGATTTCTTAAAAATGTTAACTTCCCTTTCAAGGTCAGGTTGGGTGTACATTTTGTGGAATGTACCAATGACTCTCGTTTTCTTAACTACTTTTGTGTACTTTTACATATGTAAATATGCCTTAATCTTCAGCTTCTCTTCATCAGTGTCTGTGCATCTTGGAAGCAATGTTTTGATAACATCCATAATCACTCTCCCTGCTGGTAATGCTCAGAGCTTGGCATGTGGCGGCCATTCTCATTGCGCAGGGGGGACACTGCATGGTGCCTAGAGTGCTTCTTGGGAATGCAGTCTAACAGGACCATACCTCCAGCTTTTTGGGGCATTCATGGGCATCACCCGTTCACTGCTGTTAAATGTTATCACAGTGTTGAATGCAGCTGAAATTTGTTTTAAAAATGCATACCACTGCTTTATCTTCTTAATTACACTTCCTTTTGTGCATTTTTCCTCTTTTTTTTTGAAACAGCTGCTAGAGCTGCAGATGTTTCAAATCCAGTTTGCCAGAGGTATTAATGAGGTTTGGTAACAAATCAATTTGTTCATGGAGATGTTCAGGTGGGGGTTAAAAATTAGTAGTATGAATTAATAGGGTAGGGGAAGAAAGCTAGTGGGAGGTTGAAAGGGTTAAATGGGAATGTAGGATGATTGGGAGGAAATGAGATAAAGGTAGGGGGGGGGGTCTTAATGGGTTTTATGCAAGTGTAATGGGGGAATCACATTTTGGCATTGCTAAGTCAACTGACATCCTTCACGATTTTCCGCTCTGCTTACACTGTTCAGGAAAACACAAATGGTTTCGTAGTGTACTTGTGCATTTAGACATCACTATAAACAGTCACTCTAAATGGAATCTACCTTTTAAATTATCTTCTTTTTGTTGTCTACTAAAGATTCAAAAGAAGTTTTTAAGCAATATAGAGCATTCATGCTGCTGCCACTGTGACAACAAACAGGATTAGTGAGAATGGTGTGTTACTAAAGCAACTTATGTATCAATTATCTTAATCAAGAGTTTCCCTAAACAAGCTTAAGAAGAAGGCTACCATGCTGGAATTACTATATGTCCTTATTCCAGATTATATATGCTTACCTTGGTGATCTTGACACTATGTTAAAGACATAATGCAGCAGGAGAAAGACTTGAGAATGATTATAATTTTTTATACTTTGTCAATTGTTTGATAAAATAAGTTGGAAGAGGGCCATTAAATATTAAAGCTACACTTGAATCCTACAGTTGTAATGGGATTTGTTAAACTAATTCTCATTTCATTCCCCTTTAATGGAGTCAGCGAACATGCATAGCCTTAAACAGAAGCACTGAGTCCATCAGCCTATGTTTGTAATATGCAAACTCATTTATTTCCTGTTAAGGTTTATGCATTTTAAGTAACACATCTTAAGCAAGATCTAGATCCCTTTATCAATCAAATTATACATTTTTTTCCAAATTTCTCTGAGATACCTAAAAGTTTATACTTTTTTTTACTTCTTCACTTTTTAGAGATAATAATTTTATTTTCTTTTTTGCCTACTTATCCATCTGTGTTAACCAGCAGCATTGTGTGTTCTTGTTTTATTTATATATTTTCTGTAAAAGCCATTTTGACATTTTTTGGTGATTTCTTTGTAGAGCTGTAGAAATGCTTTGTTTCTCTTTAATTTCTGCAGTGATGCATTGTTAAAACTCTTCACACATACTCTTCTTACTAAAACCTCAACTCTTAATTTGCTGAGTGTTTGTACTGGTCTGGTACTGGATTTATGGTGGGGCAAAGGGAACAGCTGCCCTGCTGCAAATAGAGTGCATTACTGTCAGTATTGAAGAACTGCCAAATGGGCATGAGCAAAGTGCTGGTATATATTTCATTAGATAAGCTACTAAACACATTCATTTTAGCAGTCAACTGTATCAGAGAGCTTGTATAAGTTAAAAATACCCCCTTTTGATCCTCATCTTTGGGTTGGGGTGGGGTGGGGGGGGCAATAGCCAGAGGAATGTTCTGTGCATCAGCTGACCTGTTTGTGGCTCTGCAGTTGAGTATATTAAATATCTTCTTTCTGCCTTTTCTGTGCTGGCACATACAGAATTTTAATTTACTGTCAACATTCTGTATTTGAGTTCTGATTGCATGAGTGGTGATGCTTGCCCAGTGCTGGGTATTTCACTATATCTCCATGTCAGGGTTACTTCATTCACTTTTTTGAGATATTAGTATCATGTAGTGAAATCATTATGTAATAATATCTGTGAAAATGATGGGGGTGAAATTGGGTCACCTTCATCATGAATAACACATCTGGAAATTTTGACTACCTCAGTCCTTATTCACTGTGATAGTTACAGAACTTCCCAAGAGCCTTAAGACTAAAGTAGAAATAAACTGACACCAACTTTTATAAACTAACCATACTGTCAACAATGGAAGGCAAAAGGAGCATTTCAACAGCTTGTAGAGGGCATACAGTTCAGAGGAGTCCTGGTTTTCCCTTTCACCTCATGGAAACATCAAAGGTGTTTACAGAAAATGGATATCTTGTGAGGGCAGCAGTGAGGTGTGCTGTGTATAAATATCTGGCAACAACAATTTAAGCATTAAAAGAAACAAATCAGGTATGTGGGTGGGTGCTACATGGAGATAGACTGAGGTATTATGGAAAAAAGTGAAGAGACCAAGTTGACACATTTACCTCAGGCTGCAAAATTCTTAACTGCAGCCCTGCAGCTATTAGAATTTTGGTAAGAGGACAGCAGAGAGAACACAAATTGTAAATTCACAAATACTGTTATTAAAAAAAAAACATTGATTAATGCAGCTAGTTAAGATTGCAGGTATCATCTCTAACCTGATCGTCTGCTGCAACTTAGGAAATGCATAGCTATTAATACTGACAAACTTAGCATATCGGATGCAGTGTAGGGGGTCTAATATTAGTAAGGCAATCACTATGCTAAATGATACACCTATAGAAACAACTAAACAAGCTCCTCGAGTACCATTAATTACCCAAGGAGATGGGGACACTGACTAGAACACAATGTCATGTTATGGCTAAACTGGCAATTATGCAAGCAATAATGTCCAGCAGGGTGTGTCTTATTGTATAAATAACTCCCACCCATCTACACCCCTGGAAGGACATTATTTCTACAATAACACACACCCCCTGGAGGGCATTATTGCACTTAGAGCTGATATGTCTCTATAATTGTTTTGTTTTACTTACTTATTTTTTATATATTTTGAATGTAAAATAGTTCCTCTGCCTAATATTTCAAACATCTTGTAGTTATGTTAATGGTCTTTGAGGAAGCATTTTACATCAAGAGTATAGCACTTTAAAAATTGTCCAGGTATTTATTTTTGGTCCCTTAGTCATAAAAGGGTTGGATTGTTGCCAGTCATTGGAGAATGAAGTTGCTAAATAATGACATAGCTTTGAGTTTCAGACTTTTATTCCCTTCAGAAAGTTCATGCTAACACAAATCCTTTTATTTAAGCAAGTTTGTAATTTTATAAGAGCAATAATTAAAATCTGTTTCTATTTTTGAACCTTTGCTCCTCCTTTATTTTAGGCTTTATCCAGATTTCTTCAGCTGAAAGGTCCAGTGTTATGCAAATCTCTTCACTGCTGCTTCTGCCAGTGGTTGGTCTCTCACACACACACACACACACACACACACACACACACACACACACACACACACACACACACATACACTCTCACACACACACACACACACACACACACACACACACACACACACACACACACACACACACACATACACTCTCACACGCACAGACATAAACACATACACACGTATGCTGTTTTATTTTAATTTTTTTTCTTTTTTTCTTTTAAACTTGCAAAAAGCAAAAGCATTGCTAGCAAGCCTAAAGTAATGGTGGCAGCCATTTTTTTTCAGTCTGAGTTCCATGCAGCTTGATATGCTGCTGTGAAGCAACAAATTTGCTTTTCAACAGGCATTACCTGTAGATTAACACCCTGCTGGAGAAAGTTCATGGACATTAAAGTGAGACATTGCTATGCTACACAGAGTGGGGATTGGTACATATAATTTGTCAGATGGCTAGCATTTAGGCAATATAATGGACTGCTTGTGTGCAAGAAAACATCCTTTGAGTTGCAGATTGTTCAGTTAGAAGCAATGGCTGCAGACATCAACAGTGGTGTACACCTAATAGTTTAAAATAAGCTGGGTTATGTACGTGGAAAAATGACTACTGCTAGTTGGACACAGTGAGTGAATTGTAAAAAAAAAAATTAATTTTAAACTAGTGTCTTGCACATGTGCACTTTTCTTATTTCTCAGATAGTATTTACAGACTTACTCTTCAGTGTCCATGCTTCTTATACCATTAAATGGGAAACCAGAAACTATGAGGCAAATTCTGTAAAATGTATTTAGCAGAAGTTTACCACTGCAGGTTTCTGTGATATGGATATTTGCAAGTTTGGTACAGAGGGTATAAGAACTTCAAATAAGGCCTGCAGAGAGGACAAATATGAGACATTTGCAAGGTATGTAAATATTCTATAAAACAAATATTTTGCATAGATGAGGTTTACGTGGTATCTATATATCTGTCTACCTATCTATCTAACTATCTGTCTAGTGTAAGTATTCTGCCATATAGGTTAGTAAAGGTAGGTTTATAGGAATATAGTAGGTTAACAACCACCTGGTCCTGTATATGCCTAGCCATCAAATCTAACCTATTTGTGTCCCTGTGTATCATGGATGTTTATCAGGAGGGGCTATGTTAGGAAGTATCTAGAGGTTATGTGGGGCTGTTGTATTAGTTTGGGTATTACTGCCTACCTCTGTCTGTCAGAGACATGGGGACCAGATCCAGGGTACAGTTCTGATTTCTCATCCATTGGTCAAGGTTAATCTTGAAGAGGGTTAGCGAGTGACTCTGCTGTACGTCAGCAGAGATCCTCTAAGACACATATCTTTCTCACTAGCATGTCTTATTTATGTCACAAACAAAATTGAAATCCTTAGATCTAATGGTTCTTTTGTTGTTCATTTTGTGGATGAGCAAAAGTTCCATCAGAACTGGATCCAAAGATGCCTTGTATGCCAGGCATAAATTGCTTCTCAGTAACCTGTAGGAGACAGACTATAGAGACAGGTCTTCAAGGCAGTCCATATAGGACAATATGTTTATACCCTAGATTCTCCTGGTAAAGAACCTTTGTGGTCATTCCAACTATTGCATATGGACAGGTACGTGCTGAAGGGGGCATTATACTCAATTATGGGTCTAATAAGAACTAAATAAAGTGGCACTATGATTTATTTGAACCTGGATGCCATGCCCTTATGTATAAGTTGGGTGACATAGAGTGATTTTCTTACAGTCTTGGCCACATGTCGGACTAAGGCCAGATTCCTGTCTGAATATGTTCCCAGATCCCTGACTAATAGGTCAACTCTTAGGGGTATCTTTTGATGGAGTAATTAGCTTGGGTGGCAGTTCCCAAAAGGCAATATAATGCATTTCTTGGCATTGAGTTTTTGTCTGTGACTTTGGCTCTAGTACCCTCTTGTAAGATGTTTGTTTTGTGGGGGAAATCTACAATAGCGCCCAATTTGTAGTCACCTGCAAACTTGGTCAGCTGAAAGGCCCTTGACATTAACTTTTATCTCTGAGAAGTAGATGCCAAATACCCATCACGGAGTCCTGAAGTAATCTGCTGGTGACTGGTCTCTTAGTGGAGGTATTATTATCAATCTAGACTTCCTGTGGGCCAGCTCACAATCCAGCAAGTTATGTAAGGGTTTATGCCCAGTTTGGTGAGTTTGTCAACTATACCCATGTGTGGAATTGTATCAAATGCCTTAGCTAAGTCCAAGTAGGTGGTATGCACTATTTCCTCTCTTTCATTACCTTGATGACTATCTCAAAGAAGTCCACCAGGTTTAGTAGCATGATAAAGCCAGAGTGAGTTGGGTACAGGGTCTGAAGGTTACCTATGTCTTTGTTGATAATTTCCATGATAATTCATTCCATGGTTTTGCATATTAGATTAGTCAGACTAATAGGTCTGTAATTTCTGGGGTCAGATGATGGTCCACCCTTGTGAAGTGTGATAACCATTGCAGTCCTCAGTTTTTGTGGTAAAAAGGCTGTTTTGGTTACAGTTGAAAAGTGGCTCAAGTGCTCCTGGTAGGTCATGTTTCAAGATATTTAAAAGGAATCCCATGATATTGTCATGGCCC